>NC_134490.1:66050809-66276811 GCF_040206685.1 Ascaphus truei | reverse complement strand
AATCATGAGAAAACAGATACATTGGCATCCCATTTCCAAAGTAGACCTGACTATACAGCACTGTTTTGCTTGCTGCTAATGCTGAGTACACATTCATGCAACATTTCCATTCCAATATATTTGCATGAGCTGTCATTAGATGTTGTAGCAGATGGCATGCTTGGTCTTTTGGGCCAAATCTGGCATTTTGGCACAGCATATGTGGAACACGAGGGATTGATGGTGTATATCAGGTGCAGAGAATATTAATGGTGCTTAGACATAGGAAATGACAGACGTCTAGAGAAGTGTGAAGTCCAAATCGGCAGAGTGTATAGCACATTGTTTATGAACCCTTGGGTTCCCCAGGCATCCTTAAAGGTGTCCCTGCAATTTTCAGGTCATTTGAAAATTGTACCAAATACAGAAGAATTTACAATGCATCTGATCTCAGAGGCACTTTTAGAGAGGGTTGGGGTTCCTTACAATGCATCTGATCTCAGACGCGCTATTAGAGAGGGTTAGGGTTTCTTACAATGCATTTGATATCAGACGTGGTATTAGAGAGTTGGACATCCTCTCAATGCATCTGATCTCAGACGCGCTATTAGAGAGGGTTAGGGTTTCTTACAATGCATTTGATATCAGATGTGGTATTAGAGAGTTGGACATCCTCTCAATGCATCTGATCTCAGACGCGCTATTAGAGAGGGTTGGGTTCCTTACAATGCATCTGATCTCAGACACGCTATTAGAGAGGGTTGGGATACCGTAGAATTTCACAATATAAGTATAGGGTTCCTTACCAAAAAAAAAGGTTAAAAAACACTCTTATAGCAAATACTGTAATTAACAGTGAATTCACCCTCAGTATGATACCCTGATGCCGAATAAGGAAGGTATCTGCTGCAAAATGGTTATCAAGCAGCAGTGCTACATAAATGCACTGCAGTTATATTTTGTGTAATATCCAAATATGCAAGTCCAAAATAAAATAAAATAAACAATTATTTTTGCACTAGAAAAATCACCTAAATAGTAGATATAATTTTATAATTGAAGATACATGATTGATCTACCTATGTCAGGTTAGATGTAATAATCACCTGTCTCACCTTTTAATCTTTTCTGTAACTGTTAGTTGTCTATTAAATACACCAATAACATATATTGTCCCTAACTGTCGATGAAATGTCTGTAAATATAATGTGTGATCATGTATTTGTCATAACTCTATGCCCAGGGCAAACTTGAAAATGAGAGGTAACTCTCAATGTATTACTTCCTGGCAAAACATTTTATATATAAATAATAATACAATGTATTTGTTGTTTTATCGCCTGTGTGGTGTGCCCTTCCAGTGATGAAAAAGAGAACTAGCTTACAACTTCAAGAAATAAAATAAAATGCTCAAAAAGAAGAACATTTTCTGAGTTTCTTTATTGTGCATGCGTATCATTCAGAGCTATGCCAGTGTCGGGGCAGCGATGTGAAGCAAGACAGATGCTACAATGCCAACCTCTGATTCACCCTGATAACTATGGTGGCAGAAGCTTTATTGGAAAAATAAACAGCTGCCTCTGTGTAGTCCCAGTTGGGAGTTAAATTAAGGACACAGAAGTTATAAAAGTTTTGGCCAATATTCTTGTCTTTCATAAAGTTTTCCTTTGTTCTTGTTTGAATGGTAGTATTTTCCCATAGACATGCACATTGCAATGTAAACATTTCCAAGTATCGACTGACCATCCATTGGCAGCCACGTTGGGATCTATGGGATACCATACATTATTATGTTATTTCAGCTACAATAGTGTCAATTAAATGACACGGAGATCTAAAATATATCTGGAGAGTTGAGAACGTGATATTTATAATTGCCTTGTGATATTCAGGGAACATACCGAAAACCAACAAGCAGATGGTCGTTGTGAAGTTCCTTGAGCGTACTGTGCATTTATGTCCTTTCTGTGCTCCCACAGAGAAACATTTCTTCTTCTTTCATCTTCCATTAATAGAACGGATCCGGGAAATGTGATCGCTAACAGTTTGCACTAAAAGAATCAAAACAGTGTCATATGTCAAGATGAATAAAATTGCAGTTTTATTTTATTATTTTCTAGGTATTTGTAAATATTGCAGCTAGTGTTCTGATAAAAGGTGAAACAGAGAGCCCTGGACGTGGAAGGAAGGGGCGGCATGATAAAAGGCAGAGGGCCCCCTCCCCTTAAGGTGCTGTGATGTCAGGCCAGGGGGAGGTGTTAAGGAAGGAGTACTTAAGGCAAGGGGGAGGGATCCTAGCTTCCTCTTTCTTCTAGGATCTACTGGAGCGAAGTCCCACACACTCTGTTTTTCGGCATGACGGATGTCGGTGTTGGAAGAAAAGACCGGGATTTTTGCTTTATTTTGTCACAGCTTGGGGGTATGTGTTGGCAGGAGTAATGTTACTCTGGGAGGGGGACTCAGTCAATATCAGCTCCCGGTGGGAGGTTTCAGACCTAGGAAGTATTTTAGTTGGGGAAGGCAGTACCATTCAAGGCTGCTGTGGCCAGGATTGTGATGACCTTCCATGTGGAATTGGTGGAAGGCTAGGTTCGGTTGGTGTGGTAATGACCTTCCGATGGGCGCTCTGTGCAATCAGGCCAAGGTACTGAATGGCTAGATGAGCACGAGCTGGGGGTATCCTTCTAGCTCTGGTAAATGTGGACGGAGCAATCTGGCTGGGGCCCTAGTTGGGGACAAATATGGAATATGTATCTTTGTTATAAATAAAAGCAGTGGCCATTCATTTCTCCCAAAAAGTTGTACGGTGTGGTTCTTGGGAATGGGAGAGGGGTCCAGTTCGAGGCTTGGGTAAGTCAAATAGCAAATTTCCATTAACAAAAAATCAACAGCAGCACACAGTAGACAGTATCTACATTTCCTTAACGTTATTATTAAATTACATTTGTATGGCACCAACATAATAGGGAGGAGGTCTTTGTCCCAAGGAGCTGACAACCTTATGCCAAACAACAGGTGTACAAAATGCAAGGGATAATCGGAGAGTGAAGGCTCTTTTAAACTTGTCATGAATATCTCATGACATTGTTTTTAAACATATATTACTTTTTATGGCACGTGTAACAAAGTTAGAGTGGGATGGCTTAGATCAGGGGTGTCCAACTCCAGTCCTCAAGGGCTACCCACAGGCCAGGTATTAAGGATATCCCTGCTTCAGCACAGGTGGCTCAATCAGTGGCTCAGTCATTCTTCATCATGCGATTTGGGGAGTGACAATAGGAGTTAGGGAGGAGTTACACGATGGACAGAGTATAACGAAATGTAGCAAACGCTGCGTTTTTCTGCATCACTTTTGTATCTTGTATTTGCGTTACTAAAATCAGCGAGGTCTGAGGTGGCGTGAACCTTTCTTGTCAACAATTTGCGTAGGGTGTGATTAACACTTTTATAGATTTGACATCATGCAAATGCGAGCAGAAAGTGTTGCAATGCGTCAAAACAAACTTCTATTTACACTTTCTTTGCGTTGATACATCTCCCCACTGTGTCTGTATAGTATGCTATAATGTTATTATTATTTATAAGGCACTCACATATGCAAAGCATCGATGTCCAGCACAACGTACACTCACTGACAGTGCTATTTAAATGTTATTTTATTGTTGTATTCATTTCCTTAAATAGTTTCAAACCAACAAAATACACCTTTTGGAAAACCAGGAATAAAAGACATTTCCGTGTCTTTGATAGCTAACAGGAATCAATCCAAACAGCACAGCTACAGAGCACACATTCATTTCTAGTGTGCAATAATGATTCTCAGGCCAAAGGGGCAATTTACCTTTGTGTCTCATATTCCATATAACCTTTCCTCTCTGAATACACTCACTGTACCCTCAGCACATTTAAACAATTCTCAATTCAATTCATATTTTTGTGCATTGTATCGGTAAACTTGTTCCCGCTTATCTCTTTTCTGCTCTAATGGGACTCTGGAGTCCTTTTATCTACCGAAAGCAATATAGTGGTTGATGTCAGACATTGGGGTTGCAATGAAATAATGTTCCTGAGGATTTGTGAAGCATTTCCCTTAAAATATAAGTCTTTAGGGTGTTAATGATTAAGCATCCAGATCATTTGCACAATAATATATTTATATCAGTTAAAGTAATGACCTCAAGTGTCTAGTCTAGATTATATTTAAGAATAGCGACACCATTGTATTATTATTTGGAAAATGTGGAATTAAAAGCAGCAAGCAATTTATGTGACAGTTGTATTTGGGAGGACAATTGGTATGACTAATGTCCATACTACAAGTTAATTCATCACATCTGTGTTTTGATGTTTAAATAGCCCTCCTAATGCCTGCATGTCTCAGATTAACGCTCAACATTTGCAAAAGCAATACAGTAAATTGACATACTTAAAATAGTCAATTTGGGGCTATAATGTATCATTTCATTCATTCTTCGTGTGTGTGATAAAATGTAGGACAATCAAAAAATAATTTGTGACCCTAGTATGTTATTTGAAATTGGTCTGCATTTTTAATCAGAGGAGTGATGTAATATCAGAGGAGCGATATAATATGGATTGAGGAAGTCAGGTTTACTCCCGGTCTGAACTCCAGGTGAATAGTATTTTAAAGCCAGTGTCAAAAACTCAATAAATTAGCTAAAGTTTATGAGTAAGTAGTAATGACTTTGAATAAAATCTATTGCCAGTCACTTACGTGGTTCTACCATTTGGAATATTGCTTAGTCTGAAAACTGAAGATAAGAAGCTAACTAAACCATGTGTCAGAATAATACGTGGAAAGTGTCAGCGGGGCTAAGGAAGGTGACTATAGGTCAATACTCTATTTTAATTGGATAGTGTGTCATGTTGACCTATCTCCATTTCATTGTTCATATTCATATAATTTCATATTATTGCTTCTATCTTTTATTCCTTAAAGCACTTTAAATAGGATATATTGTCTTAACAATTCACAAAGAGGAAAGACCAATATCCATTCCTTTCCGCGGAGATCAAACAAAAGCATTACATAATAAATCCAATGATCCTGTGATTTTATTTTCTACGTTAATTATATGTTCAACTAGCACTGAAAATATCTGTTCCATGAAAATGAGAAGACTGAAATTTGTAGCCATATTTGACACAGAATAACAGTATAGATTGAACACTTGCTAGAGAACACTTGATACAGAACACTTGATAGAGAACACTTGATAGAGAACACTTGATACAGAACACTTGATACAGAACACTTGCTACAGAACACTTGCTACAGAACACTTGCTACAGAACACTTGCTATCATGTTGATGGCAATCTATCTCCCATGTTGCACTCTAAGGCCGCGGGCATGGTGCCTTGGGCCGCGCTGAGCTGTGCTCCTGCTCAGCCTCGCCTGCTCAAGCTGATGCTTTCTTGCGTCCTGGTAGGCGAGGCAGTGAGCGCGCTTTGGGGGCGTGGCGGAGGCGTGGCGGAGGCGTGGGAGAGGCGTGGTGGGAGGCGGGGCTAGTCCCTCATTCCCATTGGATGTTTGCGGTCACGTGACCAGCCCTCCGCTCCGGAAAGCATGAAAACGTAATTTAATATGTCGGCTGCAATTCAGCACGCCTCCGCACGCCTCCGCACGCCCCCGCACGCCCCCGCTGAAACCATACACATAGAAGATGCAGGAGGTAAGTGTGCTGGCTCAGCTCAGTGCAGCACGCTATTTTTTTCTATGCCCGCGGCCTAAGGCTGCGCTTTTAGTGCCGGCGACGCGACGGGGATCAAAACAAATGCATCGTCGGCGCTTATAGTGCACGCGACCAAACGACAGCAACGTCAAAAATCTGGTAGTCACCGTTATTTGATTTTTTTCAGCAATGGTCTCCCCTTGTGACCAATCGGACAGCTTCTCTGTCTCACTACCTTCCCCCATTATGACGTCACCGGTCTTGTAGCCAGCAACGTCGCCTAAACTTACATTACAACTATCGCAACGGTGACGGGTGACATCATCAGTCGCCGTCAGTATAAGCGCAGCCTAAGGCTGCAAATATAGTGCCAGTGTGCGTGCGCACAACGGAGCGCGCGATGTCACGCGCGCCTGCCGCTCGCACATATCCTGCACTGAAGTACTAGGCAACAGGCATGGCGGAGGTGTGGCCGTGATGTCACGTGAGCAGTTCGCCCTCATTGGCTGAACCGCGCACGTGACCCGGCCATCGCGCGGCAAAGACAAAATGATTTGTCTGGCCGAGAATCCCGTGCTATATGGCCTACCTCAGAGTAACGAACTTTTGTTGGCGGCGTGCACGATGTCACGCACGCCGCCACTATAATAATAGCCTGGGGCAGCATCCTTAGGCCGCGCTTATGGTGCCCGCTAGCGAAAGTTGTAATCCGCTTTCCGGCGACGTCGCGGGCGACCAGGTCTTTGATTGGTTCAGAGGCTGTGACATGGCGACAGCCTCGGAAAAATCAAATTTGAGCGGCTTCAAAAATTTGCGCCGCCAGGGTCGCTCCCGTCGCGCTTACTATAAGCGCACACAATGGCGGCAATACATTTGTTTTGTCGCCTGTCGCCTGAGCGATTTGTGGACTCCCTTGTGCGAACGACGGGGAGGTGTGGAAGTGACATCATCCGGCTTGATTCACCATCATTGGCTCAAACGCGGCCGTGACGAGCAGTGACGTGGCAGTGACGAGCAGTGACGTGGCAGTGACGAGCAGTGACAAGCAGTGGCGCGACCGTGACGAGCAGTGAAGCGGCCGTGACGAGCAGTGAAGCGGCCGTGACGAGCAGTGACGCGACCGTGACGAGCAGTGAAGCGGCCGTGACGAGCAGTGACGTGGCAGTGACGAGCAGTGACAAGCAGTGACGCAGCCGTCATGCAAATAAATCTAATTTTTTTGTTTGGCTCAAAATCCTGCAGCGCCGTCGCGCTGCTGCTTGCAACGCATAGTGCGCATCATGGCCAGACTGATGCACTTACATGCATTTGTTCATGCTGTGCGCTCCGTCGCATGCACTGGCCCAATGCCTAATGCACTGGCCAATGCCAGGGATGCTCAACTCCAGTCCGCAAGCCCCTCCAACAGGTCAGGTTTTCAGGATATCCCAGCTTCAGCACAGATGGCTCAATCACATCTCAGTTTTCAATTGAACCACCAGTGCCGAGCAGGGATATCCTGAAATCCTGACCTTTTTTTTTATTATGCATGTTTACTAATTAGTGCTATGTTTATTAGATTTCAGAGATGGACGAAATGGTCCTGTTTTAGTTTTGCAAATTAAGCAACATTTTACAGACTGGTATTTGTTTGTGTAAAAAAGGCACATTTTTACATTTAAACCTGAAAGACTAACTCCAAAAGTTTGAATGACAAATACAATTAAATCTATAAATGTACACTGCTTTTTCAGGGCCTTATACCTGAGGAAAAGTTGTCGTGACCCTGACTGCTTTAGAAAATAGTTTCTTAGAATATTCATTAAGGAATAACCAGGACATCCCTCCAACACTGAAGATATCTCTTAACACTACTGTACATGTAATCAGGATAAAGAAGGAAAGGAGGTCTATTAGTATTTTATCTGGTAGTGTTAGGACCTGTGGACAGGGTCTGCCTTGTCGTGGCTCGCAGGCTTACAATGCTTTGGCCAAAGGGTTAAACTAAATGACCCCTTTTCAAGAGAATATATAAGTATTTTACTGTGTATTTTTGTCATGTTGGATGTAGCATTGGGCTTCTCTGTCGCTTCTTGTATACATTTGCCACGCTCAATAGCACTCCTTTTTGACACTTATTTACATACAGTATATATTTTGTGGGGGCTCAGGGGTTCCCAAAATGAGCTTGCTGGGGTTCTGTGTGTTTGTTAAAGAAGGAAAGGAACAGAAATGCTGTTGCTTCGAGACATCTATTGATGGATTGAAATATTCCCGTTTTAAATCTGAGACTTCTTAGCCCACAACAAATTAAAATGTTCACTTAGGACATTCCAATTTGATACACAAACACACACCTAGGCTGCGAAAAACTAGTTCTATAAGGAATTGTCAGTCCTGTGGACTGATCCTTTTGTTCCTCTGTGAAGGCCTCGTGCTGTTTTCCTTCGAATGACAGCATTAAATTTGTAACAAGAGGTGCCCGCCTTGTCAGGGTTCCCCGCTGCGATAATAAATAGCCTATTTTAGAGTTCTCTGGCACGTTAGGTTGGTTTCACAGTCTCTTTTAGGATGGTAGCACAGAAAATAAGCATGGCATTTCTCAAAGAAAAGTAGTGAATATATAGAGCTGCAGTATCTCCTGGCACCCGAGTAAACCAACGGCAGTGGCAAATTTCAATGATTCACCAAAATGTAATGATCCTTAATAAAAGAAAAATTAAATAAGGTAGGAATGAAATATTATATGTATGGTATATATACATACACACATACATACACATAACAACTAACTCAGGTTACCATATTGTGATAATGAACAAGTAAAGTACTGGTTTTTATATGCCCATTTTGTGATCTGTTACAGTCTTTGGGGTCTGTGTATCAATGCAATTTTGGAGCAAAACTGCTACATTTTTATCCTGCCCCTATGTAACCAAGTATTTTTCTCCAATTGTGCCCCAGCTCGTGATTTGGGGAGTGTCATTAGGAGGAGTTGGGGAGAGTTACATGGTGCACAGATTATAATGAGATGTCACATTCTGCGTCTCTCTGAGTCATTGTTTTCCCCTTATATATGCCTCCAAAAAGCCTCCTTATCTGAAGTGGCGTAAATCTAACATACAGTATCAGATGTAAGAAACTTATTACACGTGCTCCAAAATACTGAGAAGTGCGTCTAAACATACTTTTCTCTATATTGATACAAAGACCGATTTGGTATAATAGATTTGGATCTCAAGAAAGACTTGTCTAGGTCATTACAATTCTATTGAGCTAGGATTAGTTGGCAGTTTTGTTTGATCTAATCGTATATTACATCACATTTCACTTTACAACCTAATCGCAATACTCCAGACATCTATGAAGGAGCACAACGCTATTAGTATGTATGTACAGTATGTATGTCTTTATTTATATAGCGCCATTAATGTACATAGCGCTTCACAGTAGTAATACACGTGACAATCATATAAATAACAAATAATACAAATAACAGATCATGGGAATAAGTGCTTCAGACATAAAAGTAACATTGTGGAAGAGGAGTCCCTGCTCCAAAGAGCTTACAATCTAATTGGTTGGTAGGGAGAACGTACAGAGTCAGTAGGAGGGAGTTCTGGTAAGTGCATCTGCAAAGGGCCAAGCTTTATGTATCATGTGTATAGTATTAGCCACAGTGCTACTCATATGCTTCTTTAAGCAAGTGTGTCTTAAGGTGGGTCTTAAAGGTGGATAGAGAGGGTGCTAGTCGGGTATTGAGGGGAAAGCCATTCCAGAGGTGTGGGGCAGTCAGTGAGTAAGGTTTAAGGTGGGAGGGGGCTTTAGATACAAAGGGGGTAGAGAGAAAATATCCTTGAGCAGAATGCAAAAGTCGGGATGGTGCATAACGAGAAATTAGGGCTGAGATGTAAGGAGGGGCAGAAAAGCGTCAAGCTTTAAAAGTGAGGAGGAGAATTGAGTGCGAGATGTGGGATTTGATTGGAAGCCAGGAGAGGGATTTCAGCAGGGGAGACACTGAGACAGATTTAGGAAAGAGTAGAGTGATTCTGGCAGCAGCATTTAGGATAGATTGTAGTGGAGAAAGGTGAGAGGCAGGAAGGCCGGACAGCAGGAGGTTACAGTAATCGAGGTGGGAGAGAATGAGGGCGTGAGTCAGAGTTTTAGCAGTAGAGCACAGAGGAAAGGGCGTATATTTGTAATCAGTGACATAGTGACTAAGCAGATAACTGTTACTTCGGGTCAGTGACATAACTAGGAGTCACATTGTGAATGTTACCAGTGCAATAATTATTGTCAACTGTTTTTGTCGATCCAATGACAACTTTATTTGACACATGCAAACAGAGCTAAAATATTGACTTGTAATTTGCATGAAACAAATGATAAGACCTTATCATGCCTACATTGATTAAAGCAGGGGTGCGCAAAGTTTTGTGACAGCCCCAGCGCTCGTGCCCCCTTTCTCTCTGACCCGGCGTCAAATGATGCCGCAGGTCATGTGATGTCATGTCACCCCAGAGCATCAATTGATGCGCGTTACCATGGCAGCGCGTACGTCACATCACCATGCAGTGTCATTTGACGCCGCGTTGCCATGGCGCCGCGTCCAGAAGACTACAGAACCCCACGGTAAATTGAGGTTGCTGAAGCCTGGCACGGACCCCAGCATTTAATTTAAATGCCTCGGGGAAGAGCGCGGGGCCGCTGCAACCGCCACGCCTCCCCAACAAAATCCAAAAATTGCGCACCCCTGGATTAAAGTGTTACCTTTTCTTGTGGTGCACTTTAATAGATTAAGGTGAGTTTATCATGGTGCACTGATAACGCTTCATCGGTAATATATACCGTATATAGGAGATATCACCAGTAGAGATGGACAAAACATTTTTGCAGATTTTAATCCAACATGGATTGTCTGGCTCCTTAAATCGCGAATTTCTGCGTATCAGTTTTACAACGTGAAATCTGCCTTTTTTTCTTTCTATTACTGACCATCAGATTAATAATTCGCGGGTCGGTTGTTGAAAATCCGCACTCAGATTAAATCCAAGGGAGAAAGCAAATGCGGCGTTTATACAATCCTAGGGCCTCATGCAGAGAGCAGCGCTAACAGGGAAAGCGGCATGTATTGGCAAAATCTGCCTTTAGAAAGGCAGAAAATGGGGAGTTTTTAAAAAAGCGCCATTTATTTATTTTTTTCTCAGAATCTCGCCGCGCGGCTGGAGAGAACAGAAATCTCTCCAGTCTTGAAAACGGCCGTATGCAGAGAGCAGCGAACGCCATCTAGTGGCTGTTCGCGGCAAAAAAATGGCGCGATTTTCAACATTTTTCCTCCACCAAGCAGCTGGCGCTCCGCGGCCGGTGGAGAAGAAAAAAAAATTTGATTTCTTTCCCACTAGTTTCAACAGCGCTCATAGCGCTGTTTGAAACTCTCCATATGCAGAAAGGATTGTAAATGCAGTTTTATGCCCTTTCTGCATATGGAGAAAAAAACTCTCCAATAAAGGTAAAAAAAATTTACCTCTCCAATTCTAAATAGCGCTGCTCTCTGCATGAGGCCCCTAGTGCGTATTTTGAACAATCTGACCGTGGATTTTGGATTCACTATGGAATTTTAGTGCAGATAATTAAAAATCCGCCCAAATTGTATCCAATGGCGCACTTTGATTAATCCGCTCTGATTTTTTAGTACCCAAGATGCAGTAAATATTTATTTTGGAACAGTAACAGAAAATATGTAAAGGATGAGTGGAAAAAATAATTGGTACTTTAGCCCGTGCATTAAGTGTAAGAAACTAGTTTATCAAAATGACAAACACAATACCAGCTGAGACATTGGAGGTAATTCATTGTCAAGAATCGGCGTTCTGCGCGCTCCCCACACAGAGCACTCTCCCTCTAGGGAGCCCCTGGACACACAACACAATCCTGCCTTACCGGCCTCCGCGGCTCCTCGCCCCTGCCGCCGTCGCGGGATCACTCCCCTTGGCGATTCCTCTGCTCAGCGCCGGGCACGCCCACGCCCTCCCGTGCACACACCTGCACCCTCCTCTGGCACGGTCCACGCGCGTACACGCGTTACGGAGCGCGCTCACTCTGCACACTCTTCTTCCTGTCCCCAGGACCTCAGACTCCGCCCCCGCACGGGCATACTCAGGTTACCAACAAGACTCACCTGGCTTGTTATGGCTGCACCAATCTGCATTGTCTTCCTGTAGCTCTTCCTGTCCCGCCTCCGTTCCTGATTGGACCTCCCTGCTTTATCTAGCTCCTCTCTGCTCTCAGTCTTTGCTCGACATAGTCTCTGTATGGAAGTACTTCTGGATTCTCTTAGTGTTTTCACAGGTTCTGACGCGGCTCGTACGACTATCCCCTCTGGCTCTCGATCTCGGCACTCCTTGGACAAAGCTCACTCTGGTAACCCCTTGAACACGGCTTGGACTACTACCTATCTCCGCTCTCCACTCCCTGACCTCGGCAAGGCATTCTTCACTCTATCTCTACAACCGGTAACGGCAAGTATTGTCTACATTACTACACCTGGCCTGGCAACACTTTATACCACACTCGGGACACGCTCCCTTTGCTGCGGGTGCATGTATTACCACTTCCCCCTTCAGCTCAGGGGACGGTCTGGTCTGCGGGCAGAATCGGCGTAACATTCATCAAACCTTAGTTCATTAATTAATTGAAGTGAATGTGGGATTCTGTGCGATAGTTCCCTTGATCAGCACCGCAACATTTTCATGAATAACCCATTATGTTTTTTTATGTGTAAAACTAAGGGTAAATAAAAGACAGGTCTGCAACTTTAGCTTTCCCCATTATTGCTTAGCAAACAGTGCTTCCACTGCCGCCAGGGATTCTGGGTAAAGAATGCAAATGAGCACAGTGTGTAAAAGTAAGAGAACATTTTGAAAGATGTGGAATTTGAATATTTTATATTTGACCGTTGCCTTTTCTGCATACTCCTCTCCTCTTCATGAAACCAGTATTTTTATTGCATTTCAAGAGGTTAAAAACATAAGACAAATAACATAAACATATCTTAAAAGTGGCCTACAAAAGATCATACATATTAAAATGAACGGAACATATGCATTATTTTCAAAGTTACTTTCTGTAAAACAGATATAACATTGACCTTTTTATGATATACTATATTTACAAAAGGTGCTACAAATCTGGTAATAGTCCTAGAACAATGTGGGAAAGGTGAGAACTTGGCCACCGTCCCAGAATTCTGCTGTCACTGCGGCAGTAACATATGTGGGAGATGTAATTGTTCTTAATAAAAGCTTTTGTGCCTAAACAGCCAATGTTAATTGATACTTTCATTACAATGTACGCAATAAATAAGACTTCCAATGCAAGTTTTAGTTTAAGGTGACATAAATAATTTGGAGGGGTTTTTTTTTTTTATAGTAGAGAGATCAGCATATTTTCAGCAAACTCTGATGTTGGACCAAAATTACAATAACAATCTGTCTCAAAACCCATTGTGACCAGAATTAATTAATAAGGTTCAGCCATAGCAAGCATGCAACCACATGAAAGTATGTAGGGTGGGAATACTGCAGCACAAACTGTTACAGATCAGAGTAAACAAAGGCCCTAAATCAATATGTGTGCTCTCAATTCACTTTCCTGAAATGGGGAAGATTTTAATCCAATTTATCTGGATGGAGTGGAGGTCTTCTACAGCCTGATGAATATGGCTCCACAGCATATTGAAAGCAGACCAACATGTTACATTGAAAGATTGTTGTGTTCAGTAGTTCTAGGTTTTAGTTGCATCTCCCTGTGGAGTGGGAGCATGTCTTACTCTATGTACCATCAAGGGTAAGGAGCTGGGAAGGGGCTTACTGGGCCTCAAGCCTTGTGGGATACTGCTCCAGGGATTGTACCTGCTGTGAACATCATATGCCATTAATAAACCCAGTTGGACTTTGTGGCTGCTTTTCTGGGACATTATCTGAGTGCCAGTATGGACCATTCTGACAGTGCCAGGATCCTCACTGCTGAAGGCATGGAAGATTAGCACTGAGAACCTGTCCGGATGTCTCCCCACACCACCACGAAGTTCTCAAGGCCTCCTTTTCCACCTCACAGGTACACACCACACCCAGAATACATCAGTAGTGGCACAATCTCCCGTAGGGTGGGGGAAAGGGTGCTGCATAAGCATGAAACTAATGAGCCTCCACATTCATGGTATTTGTCATCTTGTCTAATTAGTGACTGAGTTGTGAAGTTATCCCTAAGTTTATAGGAAACAAAGAGGCCACTGCCCTGCACACTGCACAAATTACTCATAATATCCTTTTCCAAAGGATTCCTGCAAATCGTACTGTCACCTCAATCAAACGCTCCAGCAGTTCATACATACAGCAGATTTCCATAATCCTTGCACGTATACAAAATGTATATGTAGTAAGTTTCGTAACATGTTTCTAAAAGGAAGAGGCACCTCAAATAAAATAAACCTTTCTCACTGACAGCCCCGCACCTCTAGAATGCCCTTCCCCTCAATACCCGACTAGCACCCTCTCTATCCACCTTTAAGACCCACCTTAAGACACATTTGCTTAAAGAAGCATATGAATAGCACTGGATAATCCTGGACACATGATACATAAAGCTTGGCCCCCTGCAGACGCATTTACTAGAATTCCCTCCTACTGTCTCTATATGTTCCCCTACCTACAAATTATATTGTAAGCTCCTCGGAGCAGGGACTCCTCTTCCTTAATGTTACTTTTATGTCTGAAGCACTTATTCCCATGATCTGTTATTTATATTATCTGTTATTTATTTGATTTCCACATGTATTACTACTGTGAAGCGCTATGTACATTTATGGCGCTATATAAATAAAGACATACAATACAAAACATTTCTGAATAAGTTAAACTGGATTTATCACAAGAAGACCGTACAAAAAGAGAAACACTGATATTGGGTTGAAATGCTATTCCAAAGTTACCATACAATGCAAAGCAGTTATTTTCAACAATTTAACATTGACACTTTTACAGTTACATAGTTGAGGTTGAAAAAAGACATACTGTATGTCCATCAAGTGCAACCTATGCTAAATTTAGACCACAGATACGTATCCTAAATTTGCAATTACAGTATTTTGATCCAGAGGAGGCAAACAAATAATGACCAGTAAAGCATCATCCAATGTGCTCTCATAAGGGGAAAATTAAATTCCTTCCTTACTCCAATTAATGGCAGAAATTCAGATTTCTTCCTGGATCAACATCCTTTCCATGTTTACGTATTTGCTATATCCCTGTATACCTTTCCTTTATAAGAAAATGTCCAACCTTTTTATGAAGATATCTATTGTATCTGCCATCACAGTTTCCATGGGTAATAAATTCCACATTTTAACTGCCCTTACTGTAAAGAACCATTTCCTTTGTTGCTGGTGAAATCTCCTTTCCTCCAAACTAAAAGGGATGACCCAGTGTCGTTTGTACTGCCCTTATTTCTTTTGAAAGCTCCTTGTATTGTTCCCCTTTTAGACACTTCTTTTCTAATGAGAACAAATCTAAATTAGCTAGCCTCTCAATCATAAATCGGATTTTCCATCCTCTTTATTCATTTGGTGGTTCTTCCCTGCACTTTTTCTAGTTATATAATGTCTTTATGGAGTGGTGCCCAAAACTGTACTCCATATTCAATGTGCGGCCTTACTAATGTTGTACATAATTATGCTTACTTCCCATCCATTCATTCCTCGTTTAATGCAAGATAAGATCTTATTTGCCTTTGCACCTACTATATGACATTGGGTACTTATTGCTATCTACAAGCACTTCTCCATCACTATCACTATCCTTCTCCATCAAGGATTCACCAAATGTTTCCAGATTTCATTTTTAAGTACTGTAGCCTTTATTGTTGTTTCTCAAATGCATAACCTTACATGTATCTGTATTAAACCTCATCTGCCATTTACCTGCCCAAGTTTTCAGTCTATCCAAATCCTTCTGGAGAGAACTTGCATCCGGCTCTGATTTTACTACCTTACATAATTTAGTGTCCTCAGCAAAGATGAGACTTTGCTATTGATGACAACCTCAAGGTCATTAATAAACAAGTTAAATAGCAGGTATCTCATTATCGATCCTTGACATACTCAACTTCAACTTTAGCCCAACCTGAAAAAGTTCCATTTATGACAACTCTCTGTGGTCTATCCTTCAACCAGTTTTCAATCCAGGTTCAATTATTTTTACCAAGTCTAATTTGTTTAATTTTGTACACTACCGGTAACTTCTTGTGTGGCACCATATCGAAAGCATTTGCAAAATCTAAGTAGACCACACAAATTGCACTATCCTGGTCTAAATTCCTACATACCTCCTCAAAAAAAACTAATAAGGTTAGATTGGCACGACCTATCCTTCATAAATCCATGTTGACTGTTACTAATAATTTTGTTATCCATTAGGTATGACTGAATATTATCCCGTACTAAACCTTCAAGTAGCTTCCCCACTATTGATGCCAGGCTTACAGGTCTGTAATTCCCCGGTTGTGATCTAGCTCCCTTTCTTAATATAAGGTAAGAAAAAATGGTAGAGCACTGCTGCAAATAGGGCTGGAGGCTGATTACAAAGGTAAAAATGCTTTATTAAAGATGCATAGTAGCAGCTGCTACTAAGGAGGTCCTCTGACGCGTTTCACACCTAAATGGCGCTTTATCAAAGAGTAACCTGTGTTCGTGGTATACTCCCTTTTAAATAGCCGCTCCAATGAAGGGGTGAATTCACGCCAAACCAGCCAATCAAGTCCGCTGGTGTGGAGTCCCCGTATGTCTCTACGGAAGCCCAACAGGGAAAAAACACCTCTACATGGGATTAGCAAACCCGGAAATACATGAAAAAAAGATAAACAATACAACTACGACGCAAAATATATGACAACCATGTTAAACAACATGAATGACAAAAAAACTAAATGATTAATAATCAAAAGCATATAAAAAACTAAAGATTAAAAAAATGGAAAAGGAATATATAAAGAGAACTTCTACAGTAGAGGCAACGTTTATTCTAACATTTGCTGTAAACTAGCCGGGTTACATTCTGGGTATGTGCTGGGTATGTGCTGGGTATGTTCTGGGCTAGTTTGAGGCACGTTTAAGGCATTTCTGCATTGACTAACGACCCATAGGATTAACACAGCAGGGATCCCTGGCAGTCCAATTCAGTTTGAATGGGACTGCCAGGGACCCCCCGCTGTTAATCTGATAGGCCATTAATCAATGCAGAAATGCTGGGGCTAGTTTAAGGAAAGTTTAAGGCATGTATTCAGAATGTACCTGGGTGTACCTGGGTCTTTTGGGGAATTGCCACTGGTTTTTGTTAGAATAATCGCTGCCTCTACTGTATACTGCATATAACAAATGTATAATAAAAACCTTATTACAGAACAAATAATGCCCCTTAAAGTGACTTAAACCTAACATCCACAATGTCAATATATATAAATTATAATAAAGAAAAATATATTCAGATATGGATTTACATAGACTCACAACATATAGTGAAACGAATATGTAAGTAATATATCTAAAACTATAATATTCCATAGAAAAAATTGTATTCCATAACGTTAAATATTATATAGAAAATGTATGGTTATACATATATGTGTATATAAATCATGAAACATCACCAACTTACACACCAATGTGAATATATAATTACTTAAATCCTAATGATCAATAAGTAAGTATAAAAAAACTTTAATAAAACAAAAATCATAAAGTCATAATATATCTCAATGGTTCTAAATTACAAAATTAGCAATAATAATAATCATAATGAACATGAAATGAAGAAATATATCAACATAAGAAATGATAATAATATAAATAAAAAATTGTATTCCATAACGTTAAATATTATATAGAAAATGTATGGTTATACATATATGTGTATATAAATCATGAAACATCACCAACTTGAAGACCAATGTGAATATATAATTACTTAAATCCTAATGATCGATAAGTAAGTATAAAAAAACTTTAATAAAACAAAAATCATAAAGTCATAATATATCTCAATGGTTCTAAATTACAAAATTAGCAATAATAATAATCATAATGAACATGAAATGAAGAAATATATCAACATAAGAAATGATAATAAATATCAATTTACTAGATTAAACATATCTATACATAAAAGATATATTCGATTATTAACATCCATTTGGTTAGAAAAATATTTAATAAAGCATATAAATATATAAATAATATAATAACCTAAATCCATAATCTAAGGCTCATGTAAAACCTATCTAAGAAACTGGAATATATGTTTATAGAAAATTAATTCATTCCCAATCTTGATTGATCCCACTAGGTTGTAGAGAATCCATGCTGAAAATCCAGAACATCTCTCGTCTGTTGAGCATGTTCAATCTATCACCTTCCCCTCCCCCCCCCCCCCCCCCACCCCGAATGGGTGGGGGAACATGCTCAACAGCCGAAAAAGAGAAGTTCTGGATACCGCCCTGTGGACAGTGGGCAAAATGACTTGACACTGGGTGTGTGGTAGTACATTTTTTAATTGCTCTAACATGCTCCATTATCCTTAACTTCAATGGCCTTATAGTGCGACCAATGTAGTGCCTGCCACAGCCACAATTAAGTATGTAAACAATATAACTTGAATTACAGTTAATAAATGTGGATATTTTGATTTTTCTTTTAGGTTTTAGAGATTGAATGCTAACAATCGGAATGGCATATTGACAAATAACAAAGTGGCCGCACTTAAAGAAACCTTTGGGTATGTTAGAGATACGCTGTTGGCGATGTGAGTGGAACAAACTAGGTGATAGAATACCTGCCAATGACTTGGCTTTCTTGAAAACGAATTTCGGTCCATCATTGACAATATTTTGTAGATCCATGTCTAACTTTTAAGTATCCCAATGCTTTTAGATGATATTTCTAATTGAGTCTGCGTGTTTGCATTGCTGTGTAATAAAAAAGGGTACTCTTTTATCCATTCTCTTATTTGATGGAATATTACCCCTCCCTCCCACCCCCCACACGTTTTTGGTTAGAATTATCACTCCTGGGGAGAAGATCCACTCGATTAAGTGATCTTACCTCATCGAGAGACTCCATAATATGTACTTGATTATAACCTCTCATTAAAAATCTGTGGACCAAGTCCATAGCCTGTGTCTCAAAAGACTCCTCTGTAGAACAGAGTCTTCTGAGTCTCAAAAATTGTCTCTTCAAAATACCCCTTTTAAGGGGTCTAGAGTGATTGCTATTAGCCATTAGAAATGCATTCCGAGAGTTGGGTTTCCTGTAAACGTCCGTTTGTATTGTCTTGTTAACGTCTATGTACAACATTATGTCCAAATAACAAATGTGTTGAATATCAAAATCATAAGTGAATGTGAGATTGTAATTATTAATATTCAGAGTGTTGAAAAAAGTTTCAAAAGAGAGAAAATCACCATCCCAAATAAAAAGCAGATCGTCAATATAACGCCTGTAAAATATAATGTGTTTTCTAAAGAGATTGTGATCACTATAAATAAAAATAGATTCCCAAAATCCCATAAACAAATTAGCATAAGAGGGTGCAAATGAAGTCCCCATAGCTGTTCTCTTAAGTTGTAGATATAATTGTGAATCAAAAGTAAAATAGTTGTGTGTTAATAAGAACGTAATAGCTTCAACTAAAAAAGTGCAAAGTGTCGTAGGCAATTTAGATAGATGAAGATAATGTTGTACCGCAGCAATACCTTGTTCGTGTTGAATAATACTATAAAGGGACATCACGTCCATAGTAGCCCAACTATATGATGTCTCCCATTTAATGTTTTGCAAATTCAACAATAGTTGGTTAGAATCCTTGAGAAAAGAAGGCAATGATTGAACCAGGGGTTGAAGAAAACTATCTATATAACGAGAAACACCATCTCCCAAAGATCCAATACTGGCCACTATAGGCCTGCCAGGAGGGCAGGTCAGTGACTAATGGATCTTTGGGAGATGGTGAAAAATGGGAACAATGGGATGTGGACACAACAGGAAATCAAACTCTTTTTTGTTAAGAACACACAGTATTCTACCCAAATCTAAAAGTGCTCTCAATTCCTTCGAAAAAATCACAGTGGGATCTCTTCCAAGTTTCTTATATGAGTTCGAGTCACCCAATTGTCTGAGTGCTTCTTGTTTATAGCTGGCAGAGGATTGCACCACCATCGCACCTCCTTTATCGGCATTTTTTATGACGATGGTATGATCAGTCTGGAGGTTAGCTAATTCAATTGTTTCCTCCTCTGTTAAATTGCCATGGGGAACCCGGCTGGAGGTGCAACCCTCCGGCAGCTTTTTGAGATCCTGTTCCACTAATCTCTCGAAAGTGGTGATGTAGGGACCCTTAGATGAATAAGGGATAAACATGAATTTCTTTCTGAAATCCGTATGTTGGTGAACCAAAAAGTTAGACATGGACTCATCATAACACTGTACGTCATCATACTGTTCAGACAATAGCCCCTCCATATGTGATATAACACAATGTTCTCTAAAAGTGGATAAGGAATGGTGGAGATCAGTCCCCAAATCCTTCCCGACCCCAAGAGGGACCGACGAGGTGAGGGGAAACTAATCTACACCAGACCTAGTAGAGAAGAATTTTTTGAGACAAAGTTTACGAATGAAACACTGTAAATCAATAATGGTGTTAAAGAGGTGCAAAATGTAGCCCCTTATTCAAAAGGGACCTCTGACTAGTGGTCAGTCTTATCTGAGATATTAATGACATTTTCTCCAGGAACATTTAAGAATATTTTGTTGCTCCTCGCGCTTCCCCGTTTCTTCCTCGATCTCCTCGTCCTCTTCCTAACCAGTTTTTTGCCTCAGAATCTTTTTGGGTATGATGCCAATTGACTGACTGTCCTGATGTACTTGGAGTGGGATGGTCTCTGTTATCCTCCCTGGACCGACTGCTGGATCTCCAGGTGTCCGTGATCTGATCAAATGCAACCGAGATGTTTCAACTTTCGCCATCGGAGGCGTCAGATTCAAAGCTGGACACTTCCGCGGTTCTATTTTTTAAAATAGATTTCTTAGGGTTTCTAGGTGATTTGTCCTTGTCTTTAGAAGCTGAAAAAGATCTGCCTGATCTGCCCCTGTTAGTATTGGGCATAGATTTTTTCTGCCATATATAAACTTGCTTTTTAATATAATCTTGCTTATTGCGTTCAAATTTATTTAGTTTTTTTAAAGATAATCTCTTTCTCTTCATATTCTAAATTTTTGGACAAGACCTGATCATTGTTTTCAAAGTGCTCCATCTCTCCAAAGGCTTTAAGCCTTGTTTGTATTGACTAAACATCCTTAACCAGCAGTGTAATCTCTTTCGTTTTCTGATGTATGATAATTTGAATAAGTTTAAAGGAACATTCATCCAAAGTTTGAATCCACACCCTCTCAAAATCCGCATTATTAAATCCAAATGTCGGGGATTTTTTGATACGCAGTCCTCTCGATATCCGCTTTACCTTCATGTAATTCTCTAAAGTCGTAATATCCCACCATAGCCTTAATCGTTGGGTCAATAGCCTTTCCAATTTGAGAAACTGTGTACCCAAATCTGAGGGTTCCTCACACAATAGTTCCCCACTGTCATCAAAGACACGCTCTGCTCGTTTGCTGCGTTTAGTATTATCACAGCAATTGTATGAGAAAAAGTCTTAACAGTAACTTCTTCTATGTCATCCTCGGCTGTTGAGCATGTTCCCCCACCCATTCGGGGGTTGATAGATTGAACATGCTCAACTGACGAGAGATGTTCTGGATTTTCAGCATGGATTCTCTACAACCTAGTGGGATCAATCAAGATTGGGAATTAATTCATTTTCTATAAACATATATTCCAGTTTCTTAGATAGGTTTTACATGAGCCTTAGATTATGGATTTAGGTTATTATATTATTTATATGCGTTCTAAAATATTTCTCTAACCAAATGGATGTTAATAATCGAATTTATCTTTTATGTATAGATATGTTTAATCTAGTAAATTGATATTTATGATCTTTTCTTATGTTTATATATTTCTTCATTTCATGTTTTCTCATTATGGCATTATGATTATTATTATTATTGCTAATTTTGTAATTTAGAACCATTGAGATATATTATGATATTATGACTTTATGATTTTTGTTTTATTAATGTTTTTTTATACTTACTTATCGATTATTGGGATTTAAGTAATTATATATTCACATTGGTGTTCAAGTTGGTGATGTTTCATGATTTATATACACATATATGTATAACCATACATTTTCTATATAATATTTAACGTTATGGAATACAATTTTTTCTATGGAATATTATAGTTTTAGATATATTACTTACATTTTTGTTATCACTATATGTTGTGAGTCTATGTATATACATATATGAATATATTTTTCTTTATTATAATTTATATATATTGACATTGTGGATGTTAGGGTTAAGTCACTTTAAGGGGCATTATGTGGTCTGTAATATGGTTTTTATTATACATTTGTTATATGCAGTATAGAAGTTTTCTTTATACATTCCTTTTCCATTTTTTTTTAATCTTTAGTTTTTTATATGCTTTTGATTATTAATCATTTAGTTTTTTTTGTCATTCATGTTGTTTAACATGGTTGTCATATAGTTTGCGTCGTAGTTGTATGGTTTATCTTTTTTTCATGTTTTCCGGATTTGCTAATCCCATGTAGAGGTGTTTTTTCCCTGTGGGGCTTCCGTAAAGACATACGGGGACTCCACACCAGTGGACTTGATTGGCTGGTTTGACGTGAATTCACCCCTTCATTGGAGCGGCTATTTAAAGGGAGTATAACACGAACACAGGTTACTCTTTGATAAAGAGCCATTTAGGCGTGAAACGCGTCAGAGGACCTCCGTTGTAGCAGCTGCTACTATGCATCTTTAATAAAGCATTTTTACCTTTGCAATCAGCCTCCAGCCCTATTTGCAGCAGTGCTCTACCATTTTTTCTTACCTTACCTTGTACTCACCGGACAGATGCAAGCGACTTCCAGGAAGAGCACAGATACATTATTGTGAGTAAAATTATGCTTACTCCTACGGATTGATTATTCATGTTTTTTTGTGATTACAGAGGTATTTTGCAGGGCTCCAGCCTATGGATGAGTAGATTATCCCTCTTTATGGTGTTTATAGGGGGAGTTCTTTTATTTATGGGCTCTTCCCTGCATTCACTTTGAGTGGTGTCTCCTGTATACTTGTCCTTGTTAGGCTTTTATTGTGAGCTGTATACCCTTTCACATCTCCCTCAGTGCATACATATAGTGTCCTGGACTCTTAAGCTATATTGCTACCACTTAAACTTGGATATTTGAAGCACCATTTAGAGATTCATTTCTCATTCTTTGCTGCCCTTTTTAAATATAGGCACCACATCTGCTTTACGCCAATCTTGTGGTACTGAGCCTGTGGAAATGGTGTCCTTGAATTTTAAATGTAATGGTTTGGCTATTATTGAACTTAGCTCCTTACGAACTCTCAGATGTATGCCATGGGGGCCAAGTGCCTTATTTTGTTTAATTTTATCAAGCCATAATTGTTTGTTGATATACAGGTTGTGGCTTCCTCCTGTGGCACAATTTTGCAATTGATTTCACCCTGGTAAATACAGAGGCAAATCATTTGTTTTATACCTCTGCTTTTTCCATATCTCCAATAATTTGCCTTCCCATCTCACACTGAAAGGGTCCTATATTTTATTTTCTAATCTTTTTGTTGTTACGGTACTTAAATAACTTTTTAGGGTTGACCTTACTTTCTATTGCAATCCTTTTTTTATTTTCAATTTTTAAGCCTCTCAACGCCTGCCTCTTCCTTTCCATTTCCTCCCCTACCTGTTTATTTAGCCACATTGGTGTAGACTTATTTCTTTTATACTTATTACCCAGGGGTATACACTGATAAGTGTGCTTTTCTAACAATGTTTTAACACCTTAAAATCTGCCTTTCTAAAATGTAAAGTCTTTGTTGTACCCATGTAGTATAGTTTTTGATCATTTATTTCAAATAAATTTGACAATTTACTTAGCAACAATGTTACTTATTTATTTAGCTTACAATACCAGAGTGTTTTGTTCTATACGCAAAAGTGCGGGTGTCCCAGGAACATTACAGATGTGGGAGATGTTAGCTGGCATGTGTTAGCGGTGTCATAATGCATTAGCCCCGCCCCTTTCCCCTAATTCGTTTCCGACAGCAGCTGCTCCAGATTGCGCTGCGTGTGTCCCGATGCAACGCGCCAACAGCAGCAATAACAGCTGTTACATCTGTATGTGCATTTGATCTGTAAATCACTCATGCTGCAGCTGGTTTAAATTTAGCGTAGCATTTATCTTCAGCTCTTGTAAGCACTGTCAGTTTAGGCTTTTTACTAATCCATCAAAGTAAGGTATGTGCTGCTTTGTGTATTGCATGCTTTGTATTAAACTACCAAGAGTTTAAATAGAAGTTCTGTTCAAAGCATTTACACCATATACAACATTCAAGGGCAATTGTTTTGAGAAATGGAACAGCCAAAAGGTCCCGTGAGAAATTGAAACTGTTGGTTTATTTTATAGTATCTTAATTAAGTCCCTGGAACTTCTTTATATTAGGAGTCAGCATTACCATACTATTGATTAGATATGCAGTTACAATGTAGTAACTCTGTTCGATTTTTATGGTATATAATGTGCAGTTACAATACGTACTTCAATAAAAGAATGTCAATGTTGCAACATATAGTAAATGTTGATAAATATGACATTTTTCCATTACAGATTCATGTATTCTTCCAATGAAAAGCTGAAGTTTATCATTTATTCTAATTGAAGTCATCTATGTTCTTCTTTCCAGGGTATTGTCTAGTACTTGACCCCGTGTTCTGGTTCTAAAATGTTTTTTGTGTTTAGCTTTTGCCAAAACTCATTGTTTGGGTTTGGTTTTGAGTTATGGGAATTTGATGAAAAAAAAAATCATAATGTCATGTAATCTAGAGCTGTTTTTTGCTTCCCATGTAAGTACAGTTATTTATGACATTGTGTCAGGAAGCAGGGCTCTCGCAACACCTCCTTACCTGCCTCGGAGGTCGTTGCTGCCGCTCCTCGCTCCCTGCTGGTGCGTCCTCATCGTGGTACTCGGCGATCTCGCCCGATGCTGGCTCTTGTGGCCACCATCTTGCCGGGGTGCGCGCAGTAACTTGTTCACTCCTCCGCTCTTCTAGCCACGCCCCCTTTGTCCCGCTCCTGCTCTCACACTCCACAGCTGATCACAGGCAAGGATCACAGCCTGCACCAGTCACAAGATGCTCCACGGCACACCTCCGCTCTGCCTCCTTCCCTGATTGGTCCCTCCACGTATATTACCCCTTTTCTCCCTGGGAATCATTGCTCTGCATAGCTTCTGCTAGTTGGGCTAGTATTCGTGTGTGCTCTTGTTGTTTGTGTACTTCAGGTGTGACCCGGCTTGGCTTTCGACTCTTCCTCTGGCTCTGGACCCCGGCTTACTCCTTACGACGCAGTCTCTCTCTCCGCCCTCCGATCTCAGCTCGCTCCTCTACTTCCCGGACCTCTGGCACCCTCGACCCCCGGCTACCGCAATCACCATGATCCTTCTACCTCCAGACACGGCAAGTACCTTTGGTTCCATCACTAAAGACTCCTGGCCTGGCAACTAATTACCACACTCCGGACACGCCACCTCAGTCTTGGGACGGGTCTGGTCTGCGGGCAGCACTACCGTGACACATTGACACACTATTAGCAATAATGTTAATAATTACATTGTGTTTTACGAAGACTGAGAATGAGTAGAGTTTGAAGAAGAATGTTTGACAAGATGTGTATATTGATATACAGTATGAAATAAACATTGTACATATCAACTGGAACTGATATATATATATATATATACACACACACACACACCGCTAACTGGCACGAGTCTTGCAATGCAATATATACCTGGTATCTTCCTTCCCAATAAAAAATAAAAATAAATTAACCCCCCGACAGCCATAGTGCCCATGAAGTTTTATATTATACACACCTTCATGACCGCTAAGGTAACCAAGGGTTTACTAAAAACACACTAACTACCTTACTACCCATTATATGTCATAGCGGTTCATTTTGTTGAAGGTTAGGGAGGTAGATTATGGGGGAACAAGGTTAGGCCAGCCGGGGAAGTTACGGGCGGGGGGGAGGTTAACCCCTTGTATGCCATAGAGATTTTACTGACTACAGTGGGTAATAGGGTAATTAGGGTGTTTCGATTAACTCATTGGTTACCTTTGTGGCCATTAAGACATGCATACAGCCTTCATGGCCAATATGGCTTCCAAGGGGTTAATACACAGGTCGTGGCTTAATTCTCTGGCCTAGTATTCACTGTGGTTTTCATTATTTCTAAGGCAATATAGGAAGCGATAGTGGGCCAATTCAGAACCCTGGACAAGGCCAAACAATTATCTGCTACCTGGCGTTAGGTGTTTGTAGCACCTAACGCCAGGTATATCCACAGCTTAAAAAATGTTCACCAATGCGTTATTTCCCTTGTTAACTTTAACGGAATGCTGAGGCTATGTGTTCAGCTGGTCCCCACCTATTTTGCGTGTAATTAGCACAAATGTCTGTTAAAGTTAACAACAGGAGGCCGCCATTTATTTAACACGGTACTTAACGCATCCTTAATGAGCTTTGTAGATACCCGTTAGCACTTAATGAGACATTAACCCAATTTAGCAGATTGTGAAGTATTTAACGGCATTCTTTGGTTGTAACCTTTCGTTTATTGACATAGTTAAAGTGCTATGAAATATACAATACATAGAGGATGTTTTGGGGGAACTTAAATCTGACACTTTCTGTTCTCGTTCTGACAACTTTTTTAGTTAATTAAAAACAAATTCCATGTAGTGATTCTAAAATTGTAATAGGTGCCGCAATAAAAAAATGTTTGACTCCACAAAAACACAACTGAAAATATGTTAAAAATCCATTAATGATGTCACATGTGAGCTGTATTACAAATTGTGTGTGCCATTATCTCTGTATATAGTATAAAAATAGCTTTGTATAGTCTGCTAATCAAAGCTCAGTACCATGCTATTTTTAATATACTGTAAATCTAATTGATGATTTGTTTGCTGCTTAGATCATCAGGTCATTTACTACTAGGTGAATAAATTGCTAACACATTAAACATCCAGTCTTTCCATTATTATATTCAATAGTACCATTTTCAAAAGGCAAGAACAGATAATAGGCAGCAAGAATTGTTTGTTGCAAAAGAATACAATGGGGATAAGTAGTGTACATGTTTTTGTCCAATGTAAATATATATATAAATATATATTTTTTTGTTTTATAACGTTATTTTTAACCATATTTCAGATCCCAAGTGTGGTTTATAAAATACAGAAATAGAACAATTGCTTCTTGTTCTGCAGAATTAAAACCCCTGCAACAAAAAGAGAGGATGTCCCAGATCCAACAGGAGGCAGATTTACAAAAGTGTTCTTCCAAATGATACAATATGTTGTGATGGAATCAACCACTTTCCAGGAAAAACTTAGACACACCAAATCCCCCAATCAGCAGTGTTTCTGAAAGCACAGGACGAACACGCACTGTTTGTGAAAAGTGCCTAAATGCTTTGTTTTTCTACAGAAATAAATTGTTTAAAAATGTTTCATTTGTAGTTATAGACAATGTAATTAAACAGTTTGTTTGGAAGTATGTTTTTGCCCATTGAGCGAACTAACACAATTGTGGGTGTCGTTTTATATATATTTTTTTTTAATTATTCAACTCTGTAAATAGCTTCTTTAGGTGCCCACTGATATAAAAATAACCCCCAATGTATTTATTTTTTAGCATTAAAAACTGAATGGCTGAATGGGTTAAGAATGAGATGGTAAAAGGTCTCCTTGTGAGATATTTAAATAAATAAGTTAAAAATGAATCTCTACAGTAGGGTTTCTAACACACTGAACAATAGATGTGCCACTTTGGTTTCCAATGAGGTCATTTGCCAGAGCTAAACTTCACTATTGACATATTTGTTGCAAAAGAATAAAATGGGGATAAGTAGTGTACATGTTTTTGTCCAATGTAAATGTTTTTCATATAATATATATATATATACAGCTAAACCCCGTTATAACGCGCCTCGTTATACCGCGATTCGGTTATAACGCGGTTTTCCCGTGGCTCCCGTTTTTAAAAAAAAAAAAAAAATTTTTTTTTTACATTTTTTTTTTACATTTTTTTTTTGCACACTGCACACACTCACTGCACACACACTGCTCATTGCTCACACTGCCACACTGCACACACACTGCACACTGCACACACACTGCTCATTGCTCACACTGACACACTGCACACACTCACTGCACACACACTGCTCATTGCTCACTGCCACACTGCACACACACTGCACACTGCACACACACTGCTCATTGCTCACACTGACACACTGCACACACACTGACCACACTCACGCACACTCACACACACTCACACACACTCACACACACTTACACACTCACAGACACTCACACACACTCACACACACTTACACACACACTCAGACACTTACACACACTCACAGACACTTACCCACACTCACACACCCATATACACACACACACTTTCTCTCCCATATATACATACACACACACTCTCTCACTCTACACAGACGGGCCGCGACCAGCACCACCACCCGCTCCCCCCCCTCCTCCCGCGCAGGCAGCGGGAGCACCGGGGACAGCGGTGGGGAGAAGAAACCCCCCGCTACAACCTCCATGCAGGCAGCATGGTTCTGAGGTAAGCGGCGACCTGAGGGACATCCCCACTCCCATCTCCTGCCCCGCGGCCTGTCCCGCGGTGACAGGGTGAAGCGGGGACAGGAGGGACATCCCCGCTCCCATCTCCTGCCCCGCGGCCTGTCCCGCGGTGACAGGGTGAAGCGGGGACAGGAGGGACATCCCCGCTCCCATCTCCTGCCCCGCGGCCTGTCCCGAGGTGACAGGGGGAAGCGGGGACAGGAGGGACATCCCCGCTCCCATCTCCTGCCCCGCGGCCTGTCCCGAGGTGACAGGGGGAAGCGGGGACAGGAGAGACATCCCCGCTCCCATCTCCTGCCCCGCGGCCTGTCCCGCGGTGACAGGGGGAAGCGGGGAGCGGAGGGACATGCCCGCTCCCATCTCCTGTCCCGCGGGATGAATATGCGCTAAAGCGCGGCGGCCATTTTTTTTTCTCGCGACCCCGTTAGTAACGCGGTGGTCTCGGGGTGGACCCCGAGACCCGCGTTATAACGGGGTTTAGCTGTATATATATATATATATATATAATACTGAGTTAAGTTATGGTGAGTAAAAAAAGTGACAAAAACCCTCCACAGGAAAGCAAATATGCAAACATAGCTGTATGCTCATCTGCATGTCTTAGGCAGGTCTGCAACCCCGCCTTTCCCCATTATCACCCAGCATACAGCACTTCCACTGCAGCAAGGGATTCTGGGAAATGACATGCAAATGAGCACACAGTGTCACTTTTTGCCTCAATAACCATTTTTAACATGGTTCCCTATAGGCTTAAGCTTTTATATATATATATATATATATATATATATATATATATATATATATATATACCCACACCCACACCCACACGTTACTACATTGTCTATAACTACAAATGGAACACATACATACATATATATACTTAGTTAAGTTATGGTGAGTAAAAAAAGTGACAAAAACCTCCACAGCAAAGCATATAGCAAATGGAAATATATCTATATATATATATATATATATATATATATATATAATAAAAGACAGGGTTGCAGACCTGTCTAAGACATGCGTTTCGTCATCTATGACTTCATTGATCCCCTGATGAAGTCATCATAGATGACGAAACGCGTAGGGCGTGGCTAAGACAGAGGAGTAATTTTCCCACGGAGATCTTTACTGCGGGTTGAGAACTATTGCAGGCTGTGAGAGGCAAAGCAGAAGTTTGGATCCCTCTTTCCCCCGGTGGTGCAGCGACCAGAAGCAGGCAGCTGAAGGTACTGGTTCCCGGAGGGATTTCCTGTGTGGGGCACCCGACCGGGTGGACGTCACTTCCGGTTGCAGGAGACCACGCGTAGAGCACACAGGAGAAGGACACCATTGCTGAGTCGGACGGCAGTATTGGCTTATGAGAGCCTATCTCATACCTGCTTATATACCGTGTACACTTGTGAGTGGACATTTGACTGTTTCTATTGTTCTATAAACCGAATTGTTCTACTTTAATGCACTAGGTGTGCGTCTGTTTTTTTCTTTTCTTTTTCATAGGTATCAACAGGGAGTAGTGATCCTTTTTAACGGACTGCCTATTACCTGGATGCGTTTATTTGGAATAGGACTCTGTGTTTTTTAAAGGTTTTTTACGGATTTTATCCATTGTTTTTACTTACTCTATTTTTACACATTTTTTCATTATTTTTTACTATTAAAGTATTAGTACATTGTTTTTTATATTTTTTTAAATGTAATACCTTAAGTTAACATAGGTTTTTTAAATTTATATACCCATCTTTGCCACCCCATTGGTTGTATTTCAGTTAGGTAGACATAATCACAGTTGTTAGGTTACAATAGAGGCGCTACTTTGATTTTTTGTTTTGTTTTGATATATATATATAGATATATATATATATATATATATATAGATATATATATATATATATATATATACATACAGTGTGTATATATCTATATATAAATATATTTCCAATTAGGTCATTTGCCAGGGCTAAAATTCACTATTGACATATCTGTTATTTGTATGCGCCTTTTCACTGGAGGTTTCTGTAATATATGCCAATTACTAAATGGATTTTGGGCCCTGTAAACTGGTTGTCTTGACAGCTGAGTGGGCTCACTGTGTCTTACTGACAGCTCTATGAGCCACAGTGCTCCATATGGCATTTGAGAACGAATCACCTGTTGTAGTGAAACACGTGGGAGGCCCAAACTTTGCATTTTACAGCGCTCTATAACATCGCAAGTCTGATTTCTGTCTAATTGTCACATATGCAAATAACTGTTTTGTGGCGTTCCAGCCTGTTAGAATATTTTAAAATAAATACTTACTCACATACCTCAACAGTAGGAGTGTGAAACATCACTTAATGTCCCTCAGTAGCTAATTAAACGTTGTTGTTTCTGGGGGCTGTAATATTTATGATAACGTACTTGCCCCTTCCCCTCCACAATGTTCAGTGGTTTGCAGAAGTATTCACCCCCTACCAATAATATCACAACTTGTCGAATGACAAATAATGTATGTGCCTTTATTCAAACGCAACTATTTTTATTCAAAGCTACAAAGCTGTAACAGTTAAACTGAAGACTGTTATATGAGGAGGAGGTTAAATGTCAGCAATGGGGAGGTTGGGTGGGCGCGGAACAGTGACATTTACTGTTTGCATAAGTATTAAGCCCCTTAAGTCAGTACTTGCTGAAGCACCTTATGCAGCAATTACTGCTATAAGACTTTTTGAATAGGTCTCTACTAGCTTTGCACAGCAGGATGGTGACATTTTTGCCCATTCTTCATGGGAACATTGATCCAGTTCTGATAGGTTTGTTGGGGTTGAGTGGCCCAGTCAAAGTTCTGACTAGGATCCAATCAAACATTTATAGTAAGACTTGAAGGTTGTAGCCTATCGACGATCCCCAACAAACTTATCAGAACTGGATCAATTTTCCCATGAAGAATGGGCAAAAATGTCACCCTCCTGCTGTGCAAAGCTAGTAGAGAACTATTCAAAAAGTCTTATAACATTAATTGCGACATAAGGTGCTTCTAGCAAGTACAGTACTGACTCAAGGGGTTAAATATTTATGCAACGAGTAAATTTGCTGACATTTAACCGCCTCCTGATATAACAGTGTTCAGTTTAACCACTACAGCTTTGCAGCTTTGAATAAAAATAATTTGTTTGAAAAAATTCAAATCTATTATTTGTAATTCAACAATTTGTGACATTATTGGTAGGGGGTGAATAATTCTGCAGACTAGTGTATGTACTTAACCTGCCAACCTTTATGAACATAAAAGCACCATACCAATTTCTAAGGAAAAGGCCAGCAACAGTATCATATTTGCAACATATTTTGGTCTCAACAGACCTTACCGAAGCCCCTACACAGACTTGTCGATGATGAGTATTAAAAGTAATTTTGGGTTTGAGGCGAGCCCAAATAACTCTAATTTAACTGTCCTACTATATGTTCTAAAGATATTACATTCCCGGTGAGACATACTTGCCAAAACAAGTCAGAATGCAACATACCAAACTCTAGACAAAGCCAACCCCCAGGACTCCATCATACATTGTTACGCCCCGCGTAAGGGAGAATTGTGAAGTGCTAGTTACATAAATACCCATGGCCTACATACAAATCAGAGATATTAACATCTGTTTGGTTTTATCTTTATTTGCACATAAATGTCCAGGCTGAAATTCATCTGTGGCAGCTGATTTGAAAGAGATGAAAAGCATGTGGTTTATGGAAGTCTGAAAAGACAGGACTCTCGGGGCTTGCAAACACAAAATGTCAATTACAGGCAACTGAAACTGATAGTAGCCAAGTTCAAAGACATAAAAAAAAAAGTGAGAACGTTTATTCTGGCTTTCACCTGCTGTATACATAAAGTCTCACCGTCTCCCAGCATACAACATTCCATAGGTAAGATAATGCCCCTGTCAATTCGCAGATTACAGTTCTTATTTTTCTCATGATCTATTGATCTCAAACTTACTCATGTGGCTTCAGAAGAGGTTTATCATGTCTACAAAACACCCAACATTTGCCCCCGTTTTGGATGATTTAGACAAGCGGTGCGCAAACTGGGGGGCGTGACCCCCAGGGGGGGGGGCACGAGATTACCGGCGGGGGGCGCAGGGTTTACAGAGGCCCCGTGCGCTTCCCGAAGGCACTTAAATTAAGTGCTGGGGGAGCTGCAGGGCCTCTGTAAACAATAGTTACATTGATTCAGCCGGCATCTGGAGACGCGTCGCCATGGCAACGTGGCGGGTCATGTGACGTCATGACGCCCAGACACCGGGAATCAAGGTAAGGAGGAGGAGGGAGAGGGGCACGCGGAGAGGAGGACATCCGGCAGGGGGGAGCAGGGAAAAAAGTTTAAACAACTTAAACTGATTTAAACAATAAGTGATGTCAATAAAAGCTGGATATCAGTGAAAGCTGTTATAGGCAGTTACCATCCTACAATGACTGTCCTTTTCAATGCTTCTGGTTCTGCTCTTCAATATGTATTTGCGCGTCTCCCCCAGATATCCATGGGTTAATCTCCATGTAGGATCTACATCTGAGGTTTCCTCTTCCAATTACAGCTACAAGATTTTGGATGAAACATACAAAACTCATCTATAGGTAATATTCCCCTTTACAGAAATGGATTCATATTTTAGAAAATAAGGCAAATTTAAATGGCAAAAAAGAATAAAAAAGTTTATTGGAAATGTCTGTCTTGTTGGTTTCTTTTACAGCACTGACATTATACCCAGCACTGTACATAGAATATTTGCATGCACGGGTTGCTGCCCAGTTTACAATCATATATTTATGCCTGACGCACAGGGAGATAAAGTGACTTGTCTAATGTCAGCAAGGATCTGTCACTTGGATTTGAACCACACTCCCCTGCTTCAAACTCAGTGCCATTGCTATCAGTGAGGGTCCTTACTCACTGAGCCGCTAGATCAGAGCATGCCAAACCAAGGACACATTTTCCTCTGAATTTACCATGAGCCTCCATTTAAAAATGTTCTGTAACAATTTGAACAACGATAACAAAAGACTTGTACAAAAATATAAATATGTAAAATTAAGCAGAAATGTTTAAAAAAATACACATACTGACTTGTGTAAAACTAGTTGTTGTACATAGGTAACACAATTAATCAGAAAACAGATAGATACAGATTGTGTACAATATGTGTATGCTCCTGAATAAAAAACAATTGTTTTGAGACAGGATTTTTCCCATGATATATCTTGTGCAGTTTTTTGCTCTTGCTTTGTACCTGGGAGACTTTGATAAATAAATCCCCAAGTTAACAAGACACCAGTCCGCATTAAAAAAAAAAAACTATTGTAGCAACTGCTTTTCGTGCATTGTGGGGCTGTGTATTTCCCTTGTATGAATTTTCTTTTCTTTTAAGTCAAAAAGAAAATAGGACCATTAATAAAATCCTTGGGACATTTCTTCACACTGATACACCCTAGCAGTGGAGATCATTCATGTCCAAGCAAAAAACAGTGCATACACAGTACTTTTCCTATTAGCTACTTCAAAAGCTAGCCGCCTTGTGACTGATTATCAAACAGCGCAGTACAAGCGGAAAGAATATAAACTTGCGACTCTAGTTTTATTGATGGAAAACACATTTGACATTTTTGATATAAATGCATCGGCCGCTTTAAACAAATATTAAACACATTTCAGATCACATTCAGTGATACCTTTTAAAGGACAAACATGGAAATGATGCCCACAGTAGATGCTGGGCAAGAGCTCTTTCAAGATCTAAGTTTCCCGCAAGGGTGACGGCAGGGGATGTAATTCAATGTAAGCAAGACTTTTAATATTGATTTGCTATAACCGGGAAGATTCATATTTTCTATAGCTGTGCTGCACCAACAATTATTTTTCTATGGAGATGGATGCCTACATATAGTATACTGCCTTCATTGTAGTTCTGCACACTGCTTACTAAAGAGATCACCAGGGCAAGAAGTTGCAATGCTCATTGTATCCTAATAATAAGAGACTGAAAGTGCATCCCGCTGCTATATTTCAGTGTGAACCATCATATCCTTTACAACTGGTAGCTGACCCCTATTCAATGTGTGTAGGAAGCTGCTTCTCTGTTGCCCTTTAGCTGACAGGATAGAAGGCATGACTGCAGTGACGAATGCCATGGAGCATTTACAGTGAAGTATTTCTTAGTTGCTATGTTTTTCTTTTCATTTTGTTGGGTGGGGGGGCGAATCTAGTGTAATTTTATTGGGTGCTGGTTGCCGACTGGGTGGAGATTACATGGGCTATTGGGCTTATGTTTTTAGCTCTCTCATTCTGCAATTAGACATGATTGCTCTAACAGTGGGGGAGCGCGATCAGTAATATCTCCCCTTGAAAAAGCTTGCACGACTCAAATGGTGCAAAGGGATGTAAAGTATCCCTGTAACTATAAGGGGTCCCCAGGTTTGGGGGATACCCAGTTACTGTACATGTAACCCAGAACCTGCTTAGAGGTTCTGGGTGTACTCCAACCATCTATAAGGTTGTGAGGGGGCTTGTAAAGTCCAGTACTAAGTCTATTTTATAGTGTGTGGGGAATATGGCTGGTAAGAAATAAAGTGCCGTTTTTTTTATTCTATTCCCCATACCTGCAAAACTTAGGATATTTTTAAAGTGTATATTTTATTAAATTGTGTGTTTTAAAACATATATGCTGTGCACACAAATGAGCTGGGACTTTCAGAACCAATCCTCTGACAGGCCACTGAGGCTACCAATTGGTGCCAGTAGGTCTGGCAGGACATCTGGAGATAAAAGCCCCAGAGGATGTCTGAGGTGTCAAGACCATTTGGACAGGAGGGAAGGACTCAAGTATCCACGTCCTGGGATCAATGGACACTCTTTGCATTTCTATTTGCCCCACCAGACTTAGTGGAGCCGAAAATGGGTTAGCTGGGGGGGAAGATGCTGCTGGTGGGCACATATCCCATTGGCTGATTCATATTTCCCACCCACCCAGTTTTTTTCAAGCTAGCTCAACACGCCCCCTGCCTCTGACATCATCAGCCAGACGAGCCCTGCTCTGAGTGGCTGTGCAGAAATGTCTCATGCTTTGGATTGCACTATAGTATTTTTTGAATGAAACTCAGAAGTATTAAAAACCCCTACACCCATCAGATAGTTAGTTCTCCAGTTCAAGTCTCCAGCCAGAAAGGGCTGCTTCAGCGAAAGCTGCCTGGAATATTTTATGTCCTGTTTTTCCAACTATCAGGGTTAGGATTCCCTGCAGTCTAGGTTGTTACCCCAATTCCCAAGTAAGTGTGTCTTTTTGCTGTAGTTTGTGTATCATTGTGTGTATGCCTTTTCTTGTGAATAAATGTACAATTTATTTCATTAACTTGTTTTGCTCAATGCATGATCCGGATAAAAAGGTGTAAATTGCCTGGTCTCCCGTGATAGTTATACAGTAAATTTGTTTTTGGGATTAAAAATGTATAATAAACAAACACATCAGAAAGGGATGATTTGAAATATATATTCTGTTCTGAGTTTCCTAGATAAGAAAGAAAAGCATTCGTATATGACTCTGTGGGAGAAAGATATAGGAAAATACATTTCTGGGGATGACTGGGCAGAGATATGGGAGGCTGTGGCGAGCTCGTCTGTTTGCACTATAATTAAGGAAAACAGGTATAAGATTATGATGAGATGGTATTTAACACCAGACAGATTAGCGCATATTTATAAAGGAGCAAGCGCTCTGTGTTGGGGAAATTGTGGACATAGAGGTACATTATCTATCTATATCTATATAATTGAAAACGTTGTATGTTTGCTGTTCTTATGGGCAATCTGATTGGTCCGTCGGTCTGCCACTCAGCCTCTGGCCAATCAGATTGGTCCGTGGCCCGGCCCGGCCCCGCTCGCCTCTCATTGGCTTGCTTGCTTCAATGACCTCACCCAATGACCCGGCCACTCGTCTCCTCTTCTCCTCCTCCTGCCTGCATTTAACCCCATGGGGAGAGCCCCGCTTCACAGACTGGAGGGAGCCACAGACAGCACAGGCAAGAGACTTCAACTGCCTGCACTTTGTGTGTGTGTGTGTGACACTGTGTGTGTGTGTGACACTGTGTGTGTGTGTGACACTGTGTGTGACGCTGTGTGTGTGTGACGCTGTGTGTGTGTGACGCTGTGTGTGTGTGACACTGTGTGTGTGACACTGTGTGTGACACTGTGTGCTGCACAGGGGGGGGGGATCAGAGCTGCGCAGTGGGGGGGGACAAGAGCTGCTCGGGGGGGGGGCGACGACCGGAGCAGCGCAGGGGGGGACACGACCGGAGCTGCACAGGGGGTGGGGGAGCGGAGAGAGAAAGGGGAGCGGAGAAAGACGGGTGGAGCGGAGAAAGAGACGGGGGCGACGGGGAGAGAGGAGGGAGCGGGAAATTTTAATCACAGGCAACGCAGGGTCTCTCAGCTAGTACCATATATTTTGGACATGCTCAATGGCTGTTCCTTTTTGGAGAAAAATTAAGAGAGAGATCACCAGAACGCTTCGTGTTGTTGTAAGTTCTTTCAAATCTAAGGCTGTCTCACACTTTAATCTGGTCTGTAACTGTTTCATACGCTCATAATATATATTTTCTTTAACTGTGCATGTAATGTCTTGTATATAAATGTATACCTCGTTCATTTATGTAACTGTATTTGTAACCATGTATTATTTGTTTTACTCTGTGCCCAGGACATACTTGAAAACGAGAGGTAACTCTCAATGTATTACTTCCTGGTAAAATATTTTATAAATAAATAAATAAATAAATAAATGGATCCTGTAATAATGATTTTGGGGAAACCTGTACCAAATGTATCATATGCTTCGAACAAATTAATTTCACATCTCCTGACAGCAGCAAGGTGTACAATAGCACTTCAATGGAAGCAGACACATATACAATCTTATCAGATCTCTCAAGAAAAAGTTTGGCATGTTCTAGAAATGGAAAAACTCACGTCATATATGAACAACTCTACATACAAATTTGAAAAGATCTGGAATCCTTGGATAAGGGCCTTTCCAGAAGATATATCAACAATACAAAATATACCAATAATATATGCAGAAAAATTACTAAGATTACTTCCACTAGTGGCTCTTGCCTCTCCCCATATTCTGTTATTAGTACTGTTAAATATAATTTATACTGTTATTATTATTATTTATATACTTATTGTTGATTGTTTGTTCTGTACCCACCCCCCCATCCTGAATATAACTGAAAAACAAAAAAAATTGTTTGAAAAAAAAAATAATAAAGTATAATAAAGCTGTATCCATTCTTCATCCAAATCCAGGGGTCTTTTTTTATTGTGTTTGATGGAACGGCTGGGGCGTTAGGGCAACTGAGGACGCCACAGTCTTGTGCTAGGGAAGATTTAAGTCACATTCATTTTTATTGAGCTGACCTCTTCTACGGCAGTGGGAAGAAGCTTCACAGCCCTTTAAAAGGGGCCTAGGTTGTTAAAAATGTATAAAAAAAATATATATATATTTGTTTATCTTAAAGAACAGATATAATTAGACATTACAGTATTCCCAATATAGTAAATGGCAGATAATGATAAAAGCATTAAGTGCAGAATAATGCAATATATGCATGTGTAAAATGACAGTAAGGCTGCGCTTATAGTGCCCGCGACAGCGACGTCGCTCCAAAACAAAACAATTGACTCCGTCGCGAGTGCTTAAAGTAAGCGCGACGGGGCGACCAAAAATTTGGAAGCTGGGTAAATTTGATTTTTCAGAGACTGTCGCCACATGTGACTGTCTGTAAACCAATCAATGACCCCGTCGGTAGCGACGTCGCTGAAAGTTAAATTATAACTTTCGCGGGTGGCGATGGGTGACGTCATCAGTTGCGTCGCCAGCACTATAAGTGCGACCTTAGTCAAATATTAAATTGCATTTGAGAAATATCAGCAAAACGTTTAAGGAAACAGCTACAGTATCTGCAGTTCTGCGTAAAATAGCAGGATTATTTATACCTGTAAAGCAATTTGTATTTAAATGCATTAATTGTTCCAGCTGCTCAGCATATATTAAACATTTAGGTAAATTCAGCTTTACATGTTGCCTAATTTACTGTAATTGTATAACACTTGTGTGCAGTGCAAATCCGCCTTATGATCAGATTCAGTGATAATATTAGGTCTTCCTTTCTAACATTAAATAACACAATCCAGTTGGGACGTACTCCTACCAAATAAAGTCCTAATGATCCACAGTTCTGCAGTCTTCAGTACATTAACTTAATTATCCAATAGAAACAAGGAAAGATTTGCTAACCTGCTAATTGGGAGACCTGACTTATAATTAGTGCATGCAAATTTGAGGAAAAACAAACAATGACTAAATGTTTTCCAATGAAGATTAGAAGGGAGTGTATGTTGGGGGTTTGCTTTATATCACCAATTCACAGAATAAAAGTTAAACTTTCGCTCATTAAACTCTTAATGTAGTGTAAACATGGCATTTCATCCTAAATTCATAATCTTGCCATAGCTGCATTAGGTGGCTAAGCCTCCTGAGCATAATTATTATATACAGGGAATGAAGGTGATCCCATATTTTTATTTAAATAATATATACATAAATTAAATATACACAGCGTTCCAGACAAAACGTGTATACCAGCAACACGACCGAAATCCCACGAGAGGCCGCCATTGTCCCCGCCGCTCACCACTGAGTATTAGTGCAGTTTCTATCTGTGTAAGAGAAGACCACACCAAACTCTGCCACCACACTGTGTATGTTACACCGTGGCCATCGTGGATACTAGGATCCAATTTCCCAGTGGTGGTCAAAGACACAGCAGGTTGTTTTAGGCAGCTTTCCTTGGTATATATATATATATATATATATATATATATATATATATATATATATATATATATATATATATATATACGGGTTGCTGACCTGCCCAAGACATGCAGATGAGCATACAGTTGTATTTACATTTGCATATTTGCTTTGCTGTGGAGGGTTTTTGTCACTTTTTTTACTCACCATAACTTAACTCAGTATATATATATATACATATACATTACCGCATAGCAGCAAAGGGTGGAGATCCCCCTGTGGGGTCGAAACGTTGGAGTTATGTGCTGTATTTAATACATTTATTTTCATTCACCAGAGTGCGGTCTCCTTTTTGCTGCTATGCGGTAATGTATACTTTTATTATTTATATGGGACATGCACCTATTCATTATTGAATTTTTATTGGAGTGCCAGTGATTCTTTATCACATATATATATATATATATATATCTTATCTCGTCCAGAGATCCCCCCCCCCCTCCTCCCAAGGTGGATCGAATGTCCTGGGCAAACAATATGTCCGCCAGGGTCAGGGCTTGCTCTGGAGGCCAACAGGAGAGCAGCGACATCAGGAGATGATGTTGCAGCTAGTATTGGTTCCCGGGAGACGCCATATTTGTAGTCTGCAGCTGCTGCTATATTTGTTGGGTTTTTTTTGTGTGTCAAATACGGATAACAAAAAAATACAAATATCTCTGGATCTCAGGCTGGGAAGATTATCAGACTATCAGGGATCACCGTTCTGCTCCTTGGGCTTCAGGTAAAATTAAAATAAATAAATTAAATACTTTTTTTTTTTAAATCAAGCAGCCTGGATTGCAGTTCCAATAATTAAATAATGACATGAAGATATTTTCTATTTCTTATTTTCCCAAGTTAATCTGGTTTAGATAATGCTCTGATTCACGTTCCTGATAGTTAATGAAAACTAAAGATCACAGAGTGACCAAGAGAAGTTGGCACTCGGTAAGTAACTTTTGCAGCAATCAAATAGAACCTGAACTCCTCACCTGGTTTCTGCGAACGGTTGCACTGTCCCAATGTCATCTGTAAAACAACATGTTATGAGAGCCCCAGTAGTCTTGCTAGCCATGTAAAGGGCCATATATCCAAAGTAATCTAAACAAAAGTCTTGGTTATATGATGATAATTTGAACTGTGTTCATTTCAGTACCGGGGACTTCCTGCTTCCAGGCATACTTAACTGCCGGCATCTCGGCGGAGTTTAAATGTCACACGGCCAATAGGAAGCTGCAACGGATGATGTCACGCCTTCCTATTGACCAGCGTGATGCGGGACATTTACACTAAGCCGCCATTTCGTTAGGCACACAGTTCCCTGGCTGCAGAGGTACCGGCACCGCTACGGAGGTAAGTATCTCAGGAAGCTGGGGGTCCCCGGATCTGAAATTAACACCGTTCAGCTCTGGAGACCCCCCCGCTTCAATTCTAGAAGAAGAAAAACAAGAGGTGTTTTGCTGCTTTAAAGTAATAGGGATTATCCCGTATAACAGAGGCAGTTAGTGAGGTCAGGAACGCGGGCAAAGCTCTCTCCTGCCCTGGGGCGAATTGAATCGAGTTGTTTTGATTTCCTACCAACAATGTAAAATGTGCATGCACCTGGGCCGCAGGAGGTGAGACTGATGCATTACAGTTTCATGGGCATAACAAGCAGTATCAGCATGTTTCATATTTGAGACAGCACAGCACAGAATACCATTATCTGTCATATTTCAGATGTGTTTAACTTTGAGTACAATAAAAGTTATTCTCAGGCACTGTTTGGTGCTGCACACAAACCCGCGATGATAATCATAGCTGGCATGTGTTACAATAACACACGACAGAGGTCGCCTTTGATAAGACAATGTGTTTCTGCACTTTTTGTTTTAGGCGCTAACAATGCATATTACTAATGTATTTGAAGAAATCTTTAATTTATTCAGTACATATATTTAGTTTTGACAGCTGTCTCCATGGTGCTTTTTTCTTTAACTGTATTTGGATCTTCTCTAAAGGTGTAAAGCTGTTCCTCCTCCTGCTCTTTCCTTTTACATGTGCAGGAAGCAGGGGTCCCCAGAGCTAAACAACATTCTCTCAGGTCTGGGGACCCCCTGTCTCCTGATATACTTACTGGGGAAGGTGCTGGTAACATCCCCTCCAGGGGAAACAACATGGAGGTTTGAATTTCCCGCGTTATGCCAGCCAATATAATGCGGCGTTCCTATTGGTCCACATGACATATGGGATTTAAACCTCTAGTACAGGGGTGGGCAACTGTAGTCCTCAAGGGCCACCACCAGGTCAGATTTTCAGGATATCCTTGCTTCAGCATCAGGCTATCCCTGCTTCAGCACAGGTGGCTCAATCAGTGGCTCAGTCTTTGACTGCACTACCTGTGCTGAAGCGGGATATCCTGAAAACCTGACCTGCTGGTGGCCCTTGAGGACTGGACTTGCCCGCCCCTGCTCTAGGAAGTACTGATGTCCCCTTCTCTGATAAGTATCGCGGGAAGCAGGGAGACCCCAAAGCGGAAATGAACGCGGTTCAACTCCGGAGACCCCCTGCTTCCTATGCATGTAAAAAAAAAAAAGTGGGGTGCCCGAGAGGAATTGCTCCTTTAAGAAATATATGTACCAAAATAAAAGGCAAAGGTCAGACAGAAGCATCATGAACATGTGTGTTACTGTGCAAAACATCTGTAAGTGCTTAATGGGACAATAACCATGTCTTCTTCTGAAGGATCCGCCAGCCTTCCCTTCCGTGCACGTTATGGGTTGCTACTGTTGCTAGAACCATTTGTCCCAAATATGAGATCTTCAGGCTGATACAGTATTCAATCACGTCAATGTAACCGCCCTTTGGGATTACTGTAGCCTTAAAGCTGCAGCCCAAGCAATATCCTACATGTGGTTTTTTTTTTGTTTTTTTTTAATAAATCAGTTCTGTACTATGGGAAAATACTTGTAGCATTTTTTTTAAATAACTTTGAATTACATTTTTAATATATTATAATGTAACAATCATTTTTTGATTCTATAGCAACCATTTAGAAAGTCACACCCCCTTCCTCTTCTGAAACTCTCTGGCACACCCCTTTTTGAGGCCTGCCCTCTCTCTAACAGTGCACCAATTGTATCTAGTGACTGCCTGGTCACATGATCTTCCCCACAGAACTTTGCATCTTTGGTCCTCTTCTGCAGCACTGACAGACATTTAGTAAACCCCCGAGCCGAACCTTCGCCAATCGATCACAGGAAAACGGATCGATCGGCAACTTAGCCAATTACTTATTCTGTGTGGATAGTATTGATGCACTTATTAAATTGAAAAAATAAAATAAAAAAAACGGCAGCTTGGACTGCTGCTTTAAGGGGTTAACAGTGTGAACTCACACAGATTAAAAAAGAGAGATCCAGCGCTCTACGGATTTCAAGATAAATTAATTTATTGTGCCACAAAACCCTTTTACATTGGAACTCCCACAGAGTAACACTGATTCCCAGCACCATGTGAGATAACCCTGTGACAGGACCCAATACAATAATACACACACTGAATAAAATAACAGCTTACTATATGCATAAAATAATTGCTATAACACCAAGACCACGCCACCTAGGCCTCGCAGGGCCGTAGCCCCACAATGTCCTCCAACCAATGTCCCCACCTGATGGGTTATACCCCCAACTTACTGAGGGGCCCTTGGGCACCCAACCACCCAGGTGTCCACAAGAAACAACCCACCCAAATGTGTGAGACAGCACTGCCCACAAGAACTGATGGTGTATAGTTGGTGCACTTGTTGTACCTGCACAGGTGCTCCTACACCCGCGTATGGTGGGAAGGTAATGCGGATCCAGCGATGTCAGTGTAGCCTTCGCCTCTACGTTGGGTGGTGTCCCGTGTGGACTGTGCCACCATGAAGAATGTCTCTTATCTGTAGGGGGTGATCTGGTCCGAGACCACCTGATGCCAGGGTGCAGCTGCATCCTGTCTGTGTCCCTCACACTGGTACTACATGGCAGTGTCCCTATCTATGGGCCTGTCCCTGCAGCAACCACAAGCTGAGGGGAGTCGGGGCCTAGCTGGGGCCTAGTGGGGTCTCTGGCCTAGTGCACGGCCACAGACGCCCTGCACACACAACCTACCCCATTCCTGTCCCAACTCTGACTGACTAGCGTTTCTCAGCGAGCGAAATGTATCTTCTTCAGAGCAGGGGATTCTGGCAGTCCTTTTGACTAAGCGTAGTCAGGTGATCTTGCAGCCCCAGGGGCTACTGGGTGTTATAGTTCCTTATATAGAGCTCTTACAGTGATGGCCGCCTCCTCTACTGTGCATGTGTGCATCTGTAATGGCTGCCACAATCTCTTTGCGCATGTGCGAACCTCTGCGCTTGCGCGCGCACACCTAACATGGCGGCGCTCTGCCACGGGAGCCTCCGGCGACTGTCACCTTCCCAACCGCAGCTCTCCCCCTCCGCACCTCGCTGGAACCCGCCGGATGCGCGCACTCTGCCGCTGGCACCCGTGCGTCCCACGGAGTTAAGGGGAAGCGGGGGGGGGGTGCTGCTCTATATATATATATATATATGAAACAAAAAGCAGAAGCGCATGCCCCATGGTGTATTATCATTTAATACAATTGGCTTTTTAAAGAAACCTTATAAATGCACACTCACAAACATAAGGGTTAAAAGCTTGTGGGATTTCTCTGCTAAGCTGCTTGCCAGGATTAAACATGAACCACAGGATGCCGAGTGAGCTGATATCCACGGTGCCACTGGAGTCTACCCCCCTGTAGCCCTTGGAGACCATTACAATGTGATTGGAGCCCAGCACCCAGATTGGAGTACACCAGGGAGCTGGATCATCTTGCTCCAAGTGGAAGCTGGCAGTCACAGCTAAGCAGAAAACCTAACCTGTTATAGGTTTATCTACAATGCGAATGTAACCCTTATGTTTGTGAGTGTGCATTTATAAGGTTTCTTCTACCTGCCAATTGTATAACTGATAATACACTATGGGACATGCGCTTCAGCTTTTGTTTTTTAGATTCTTTTGGAACTTAGTTTATTCCGCTGAAGCTGCTCAGAACCCAGGATACATTCCATGAGCCATCTCCCCTATGTCCTTTTTGTATATACCTGGCACCATTGTATTGATTTATATCCTTTGATAGGATTTTTTTATTGCATGTTTAGCTTTTTAGCACTGATTATCTGTTTTATATACACATATATATACAAATATAGTGGCTGAAGTTCTATCAATAATAAAGAATATCACCATCATCTTACACATCATAGTCAGGGCTAGTTTGAATAAGAAAGTAAAGCATGGCAAGCCACCAAAGGTGTTCATCTATCTGACTCAGTCCTAGCGTGACTATTAGGAGCCAAAGAGTAGCACCATTTTATTTGACATTCTTTACAATCCTACTGTACTTGCTTTCTAAATAAACAAGTAATTATTTTAGTAAGAATTACTCCGGTTATTATAACATAAATATGGTAAACATCTTTCTAAAGAATAATGCAAATAGCTTTCCCTAATGTGTAATACATGTAGATTTGTTTGATAGAACTGTTGTATATTTTAGGTCACTTTCCCAGTAACACTCCAGTTGGCATAATACATATATAAATATATAGTCAGGGCCGCAGACAGATTTCCCGGGGCCCAGGACTAGAGTCACAATGTGCCCCGCTCCTCCCACCCCCATGTCGGTGGTCTTGCGAGCCTACCCCTCTATTTCCCCTCCCCCCTCTTCCCCATGTATTTATCTCCCCTCCGTATCACTCTTACCCCCTCTCCCCCTCTCTTACCCCCTCTCTCCTCTCACTCTCCCCCCTCCATCAATTGCCCCACTCTCATTCAATCCGGCTCAATCCCCACTCTTCAAACTCCCACGCCCTCCCTAGGCCACACACACACAATCCCCCCCACAATAATTACCCCCCCCCCCCCCACAAAATACATACCAACCCCCCCCCCCCAAATACAACCTCCCCCCACCCCCTAAATACAAAAAAAACCTTCCCAGTGTCAGTGAGGGAGGTCCGCAGCTGGGGAGAACCTGGGCCGGCGGCATTGGGAGGACTAGTAGCCGGGTAAAGATATTGAGCCCAGTCAGAGGTCGGACCCAACTTGCAGCGCTGACTGGGCCAACCGGATCCACCGGGCCCGGAACACGTGTCCCGGCTTTCCCGCTGTCAGCAGCCCTGTATATAATACTGTGGGTCTAGCTTATGATCTCGCTAAGATTGTGTAGGTCTAATTGTAAGGGAGAAAAGAACCAGGTTAAACAGGTATCAAGACAGGAGGATAGTATATCCGAACCTAAAGTCTGTAACGTGTGTCTGACTAAAGTTATGTTTTGTACATTCTGTGACTTAATTATTTAATTTCAAAATTGTGTATTTCTGTATTTTTGAGTTTAGTTTGAGCATCTGATTTATACCTTTTACTAATATATATTTATTTTAAGTATAATTTAAACATGGAGAATTGTAAAGATGTGTTGAAACCTGTCATGTTTACCAGCATGTTTACCAGCAATGTTGAAAAATCAATAAAAAGAACAATGTGGGGGGGGGGGGGGGAATAGCAAACCACAAAGTCACACAATGCTCTGTGAAGTTATAATGAGAGAGGGAGTGGCTCAGTGATAGACACTGACTGTCACTGAGTTTGATGCAAGGGAACATGGTTAGGGTGACCATTCGTCCCCGTTTTGCCGGGACAGTCCCGTTTTTTCGTGTGCTGTACCGGTTGCCTGACTGTCCCGGGAATGTCCTGTTTTTTTGTGTCGGCGCGGTGCACGGGGATGAGGGGGGCAGTGCGCGGCGGCGGGGAGGAAGATGCAGAGCAGTCCGGCAAGTATTTTTTCTTACTGCCAGGGGTTGGGCTTCTGCAGAAACGTGCCGGGACGCAGGGGATTGGATGGAGAATGCCAGGGGCGGAGCTTTAGAATGCCGGGCAACAGGGGATTGGATGGAGTATGCCGGGGGCGGGGCTGTGGCTCTCTCTGGCCCTCCCTCCCCCGGCACTCTGGCCCTCCCTCCCCCGGCACTCTGGCCCTCCCTCCCCCGACACTCTGGCCCTCCCTCTGGCTCCTCGGAAACTCGGCTCTCTCCCTCACTCCCCCGGCTCTCTCCCTTACTCCCCGGCTCTCACCCTCACTCCCCCGGCTCTCTCCCTCGCTCCCCCGGCTCTCTTCCTCGCCCCCCCCCCCCGGCTCTCTCCCTCGCTCCCCCGACTCTCTCCCTCGCTCCCCCGGCTCCCCCCCTCACTCCCCCGGCACCCCGGCTCTCTCCCTCACTACCCTGGCTCTCTCACTCACTACCCCGACTCCCTCCCTCGCTCCCCCAGCACCCCGGCTGTATCCTTCAATCCCCCGGCACCCCCCCCCCTGAAAGTGTGACAGTGTGTGTGTGAGAGTGTGACAGTGTGTGTGTGAGAGTGTGACAGTGTGTGTGTGAGTGTGACAGTGTGTGACAGTGTGTGACTGTGTGTGACTGTGTGTGTGTGTGTGTGTGTGTGTGTGTGTGTGTGTGTGTGTGTGTGTGTGTGTGTGTGTGTGTGTGTGTGTGTGTGTGTGTGACAGTGTGTGACAGTATGTGTGTGACTGTGTGTGTGTGTGTGACAGTGTGTGTGTGTGTGACAGTGTGTGAGAGTGACGGTGTGTGCGAGAGTGTGACGGTGTGTGCGACTGTGTGGGAGAATGCGTGTGGGAGAATGAGTGTGGGAGGAGGAGAGGGGGAGGAGGAGGAGAGAGGGAGAGGAGAAAAGGGGGGCAGCCACCGCCACCGCAGGTAGATATATGGGGGGGAGAGGGAGATGCTGCAGGGGGGGAGAGAGGGAGATGCTGCGGGGGGGAGAGATGGAAGTAGGGGGGCGGATAGATGGAAGTGGGGGGAGAGATAGAAGTGGGGGGGGAGAGAGGCTGCTTCTGCTGTAAACACTGCTTGTGTGACAGTGTGTGTGACAGAGTGTGACAGAGTGTGTGTGAGAGTGTAACAGTGTGTGTGTGTGAGTGTGACAGTGTGTGTGTGAGCGTGTGACAGTGTGAGTGTGACAGTGTGTGTGTGAGCGTGTGACAGTGTGTGTGTGACAGTGTGTGTGTGAGCGTGTGTGTGTGTGTGTGACAGTGTGTGTCAGTGTGTGTGACAGTGTGTGTGACAGTGAGAGTGTGACAGTGTGTGTGTGTGTGTGTGTGTGTGTGTGACAGTGTGTGTGTGTGACAGTGTGTGAGAGTGACGGTGTGTGCGAGAGTGTGATGGTGTGTGCGACTGTGTGGGAGAATGAGTGTGGGAGGAGGAGAGGGGGAGGAGGAGGGGAGAGGAGAAAAGGGGTTCAGCCGCCGCCACCGCAGGTAGATATATGGGGGGGAGAGGGAGATGCTGCAGGGGGGGAGAGAGGGAGATGCTGCGGGGGGGGGGGGGAGAGATGGAAGTAGGGGGGGGATAGATGGAAGTGGGGGGAGAGATAGAAGTGGGGGGGAGGAGAGAGGCTGCTTCTGCTGTAAACACTGCTTGTGTGACAGTGTGTGTGACAGAGTGTGACAGAGTGTGTGTGAGAGTGTAACAGTGTGTGTGTGTGAGTGTGACAGTGTGTGTGTGAGCGTGTGACAGTGTGAGTGTGACAGTGTGTGTGTGAGCATGTGACAGTGTGTGTGTGTGTGTGTGTGTGTGTGTGTGTGTGTGTGTGTGTGTGTGTGTGTGTGTGTGTGTGTGACAGTGTGAGTGTGACAGTGTGAGTGTGACAGTGTGACAGTGTGTGTGTGTGTGTGTGAGAGAGTGTGTGTGTGAGTGTGTGTGTGTGTGTGTGTGTGTGTGTGTGTGTGTGTGTGTGTGTGTGTGTGTGTGTGTGTGTGTGTGTGTGTGTGTGTGTGTGTGTGTGTGAGAGTGTGACAGTGTGTGAGAGTGTGACAGTGTGTGAGAGTGTGACAGTGTGAGTGTGACAGTGTGAGTGTGACAGTGTGAGTGTGACAGTGTGAGTTTGACAGTGTGACAGTGTGTGTGTGTGAGAGAGTGTGACAGTGTGAGTTTGACAGTGTGACAGTGTGTGTGTGTGTGAGAGAGTGTGTGTGTGAGAGAGTGTGAGTGTGTGAGTGTGACAGTGTGTGTGTGTGTGTGTGTGTGTGTGTGTGTGTGTGTGTGTGTGTGTGTGTGTGTGTGTGTGTGTGTGTGTGTGTGTGTGTGTGTGTGTGTGTGTGTGTGTGTGTGAGAGAGAGTGTGACAGTGTGACAGTGTGACAGTGTGAGTGTGACAGTGTGTGTGTGTGTGTGTGTGTGTGTGTGTGTGTGTGTGTGTGTGTGTGTGTGTGTGTGTGTGTGTGTGTGTGTGTGTGTGTGTGAGAGTGAGAGAGAGAGAGTGTGACAGTGTGTGTGTGTGTGTGTGCGTGCGTGTGTGTGACAGTGTGTGAGAGTGACCGTGTGTGTGCGAGAGTGTGACGGTGTGTGCGACTGTGTGTGGAAGAGTGAGTGTGGGAGAGTGAGTGTGGGATAGGGAGAGAGAGAGAGGGAGAGAGGGAGAGAGGGAGGGATGGAGGGGGAGGGATAGAGGGGGAGAGGAGAAAAGGGGGTTGAGAGAGAGTAGAGGAGGGAGAAAGAAGGGGGAGTGTGACAGTGTGAGTGTGACAGTGTGAGTGTGACAGTGTGAGTTTGACAGTGTGACAGTGTGTGTGTGTGAGAGAGTGTGTGTGTGAGAGAGTGTGACAGTGTGAGTTTGACAGTGTGACAGTGTGTGTGTGTGTGAGAGAGTGTGTGTGTGAGAGAGTGTGAGTGTGTGAGTGTGACAGTGTGTGTGTGTGTGAGAGAGAGTGTGACAGTGTGACAGTGTGACAGTGTGACAGTGTGACAGTGTGTGTGTGTGTGTGTGTGTGTGTGTGTGTGTGTGTGTGTGTGTGTGTGTGTGTGTGTGTGTGTGTGTGTGAGTGAGAGAGAGAGAGAGTGTGACAGTGTGTGTGTGTGTGTGTGCGTGCGTGTGTGTGACAGTGTGTGAGAGTGACCGTGTGTGTGCGAGAGTGTGACGGTGTGTGCGACTGTGTGTGGAAGAGTGAGTGTGGGAGAGTGAGTGTGGGATAGGGAGAGAGAGAGAGGGAGAGAGGGAGAGAGGGAGGGATGGAGGGGGAGGGATAGAGGGGGAGAGGAGAAAAGGGGGTTGAGAGAGAGTAGAGGAGGGAGAAAGAAGGGGGGGAGAGAGAGAGAGATGGAGAGGAGAAAAGGGGGTGAGGGAGAGAAGAGAAGGGGGGTGAGGAAGAGGAGAGAAGGGGGGGTGAGGGAGAGGAGAGAAGGGGGGATGAGAGAGAGGAGAGGAGGGAGAAAGAAGGGGGGGGAGAGATCGATTGATCCGTGGGGGGGGGGGCGATGTGAGATGTAGGGGGGGGTGATGTGAGATGCAGGGGGGGGGGGGTGATGTGAGATGTAGGGGGGGATGTTTAAACCAAAATCATTACAAAATATATACACATTGTTTATTCAAAAGTATGAGTTAATTATTATTTATTATCCCCACTTCTTTACACGTCTATTTTGTGATTTACCCGTTGAACATGTCATCCAGATAGGGGTTCCCCAAAATGTAACGAAATACTTAAAGGGTTCCTCCAAACAAAAAAGGTTGGGAATCACTGCTCTATACACACAAACACACACTGCAGCCCCCACCTCTATACACACAAACACTCACTGTTGCCCACACCTCTATACACACAAACACCCACTGCAGGGCCTACCTCTGTATACAGAAACACACACTGCAGGGCCCAACTCTGTATACAGAAACACACACTGCAGCCAGGGTTGCCACCTTCTATTGAAGGCTAACGCGGAGATAACGTTTTTTTTAGATCTATTTATTATATATTTATCTTGCCTTTGGCTGTATCCTCCCCTCCAAATTCCGCCAACATGACTGCGCGACGTCACGTAATACACATTGCCAGTGGTCGACAAATTACCAAAAAATCTACTCGCCGAACAAAAAAATCTACTCGCCACCTAGTACCACACGTGTGCTGCTTGGGCCAATACTCGCCCGGGGCGTGCAAATGTATAGGTTTGTCGAACACTGCACATTGCCATAACAAGCTCCGTGACATCACGCGGCATCAAGTTGACATGACAACGGGATGCATTATGGTGACAAGGCATCACATGAGGCCACATTGTCATGGCAACATGTCACCGCCTGACGTTAGTGTCTTGTTGTCATGGCAACGGGGGGGGGCGTGACGTGATGTTTAATGTTTTAAAGTGTCCCGGTTTTTCATTTTGAAAATCTGGTCACCCTAAACATGGTTCAATTCCCGGTGTCGGCTCCTCGTGACCTTGGGTAAGTCACTTTATCTCCCTGTGCCTCAGGCACCAAAAAACATAGATTGTAAGGTTCAGAGAGCAGAGACTTTTGCCTGCAAAATGTCTCTGTAAAGCGATACATAAAACTAGCAGCGCTATACAAGAACATGCTATTATTATATTATGGCAAATATAAGAATTCAAACAGTGGTTTTTTTTTATCAATGCTACTTCAAACCAGAAAACATCTGTAGGTTTTCACAATTAATTATACAACCAACATGAAAAAGGCATAGCACAGTGACCTGCCTCTTCACTGAATATATCGCTATTCTTGAATTCAACTCTACACTCTGTTTACTTACTTACTCGACACTCTCCATGGAGACTATTTTCCCTTCCGAGCGTTACGTCATGTCCACCTTCCCCGCATTTCTTTGCACTCCGACTCCCCCCTAAGAGAATGGTTGCATAAAGCAATTATATTAAATTGGACTTCAATGAATTTCCTAGCAAAGTCAACTTCTAGAAACCATGCGGTGACTACAGTTCTATATAATTTGTGCGGTATCAAGAAAAACAATATATGTGTCATCTGTAGAAAACAGAGGCCTACAACTTTGGGATGTTGTATCCCTGACACTGTACTTGAGTGGATGAGACTGAGGTCACCTAATCATTAGCAAATGACTAACCTGGCCTGAATGTTGGGGAGGTGAGTCCAGAATACGTTCATTTGTTCCACATAGGTCAGCGAACAATGGTTTGTAATCAGTGGCGGATATCCCATTAAGCTGAGTAGGCTCCAGCCTAGAGTGGAACTTCTTGGGGGGGCAGCAATTTTTTGGGGAGGCAATTTGTTTGTGTGTGTGTATATGTGGTGTGCGTCTTACCTTTTCCGTAGCAGGCCCTCTCCTGTAGCGTCGCATCGTCATGAGAACGTGGCGTCACATGCCGCATGATGTCCGCTTGCCATGACAACGTGGCATCACGTGATGTTGTAACATCATACGCCGAGGAGGAGGGATGCCCCCCCCCCCCCCAGCCTATAGGCGGCAGACACCGCCACTGTTTGTAATACTGTGTAGGCGTCTTGGCGGATTAATTAAAGGCTTAACTAGTGCACTATGCTAATCATGACAATATTTCTATCGTGTTCTCATCTTTTGTCAACAAAAATGTGTATTGAATGTCCTAAAACCAGACCAATCTTCCGTTTTACAATAGAAACCAGAGGAATTGATGAGGAATGTTACTACACTACAGATTGATCTTTCTTAAACCTGTCAAGGGAGTCTGAGTCATGTAATCCAGTGTTCCGGTTCTGATTTTGTATTCTCATACTCGTCTATTGCCAACTTCAACATAATAGAGTATATACATTAGTGGGGTTTGTGGGGGTTCAGGACTAAAAATGGCATTTTTATTTAATGGAAAAGTGCTGATTTTTATATTTCAAATCTAAAGTTAAAAAATGTATATATATATATATATATATATATATATATATATATATATATATATATATATATATTTATATTGTATTTGTATGGTGCCAACATATTCCATAGCCAATACAATATGGAAGGGAGGACAATAACATTGTATGACAAAAGTGTACATATATGTTAAGACAAACTGAGACAATGGGAAGGAGATATGTGCGGGCCCCCGGGCAAACATTTATTCAAGGTCCCATTAATATTAATACTGACTGCAATTTTTTTCTCCTTTTCCCCATCCTCTCCCTGATCCTCTCTCACCATCCATCCTCTTTCCCCCTCATCACTATTAACTCTCCCCCTCATCATCATATCTCTCCACATCATCAGATCTCCCCCAGTCCCCATCATCATCAGATTTCTCCCAGTTCCCCTCATCATCCTCAGATCTCCCCCACTCCCCCACATCATCTTCAGATCTCCTCCAGTCCCATCTTCAGATCTCCCCCATCCCCCTCACCATCAGATCTCCCCCAGTCCCTCTCATCATTATCATACTCAGATCTCCCCCCGTCCCCCTCATCATCATCCTCAGATCTCCCCCCCGAGATCATCATTCTCAGATCTCCCCCCCTGATCATCATCCTCAGATCTCCCCCCCCACCAGATTATCATCCACAGATCTCCTCCCCCAGATCATCATCCTCAGATCTCCTCCCCCAGATCATCATCAGATCCAGGGCCATTTTAACAACTTTAGGGGCCGCCGGGCAAAGCAGTGCACTGGGCCCTGCCTACACAATCACTCACATTAATAAAAATGTAAATTAACGATTTGTTAACGAATAGTTAATATCCCCTGAATATCTAGTTTACAATTTATTCTGACATCTTGTGTTGTTCATAAAACAATCTTTTATATAACTTTTACAATACCTCACAAGAGAAACATCACTTTGCAAGCTATAAGTGAAAAAAGTCAACCTGTACCCCCTTTTTTATCTGAAGAAATATCACAATAAAGACAGTCACTGGTATATACTTCTAACCTATGCAGACTCGCTCCCAGCCTCCCACGCGCTCACTAGCAGCAGCAGGCACCGGAAGTGCTGCACTGCTAGGCTGCGAGCGGTTGTGACGTGAGCCGGGGTGCCGGGCAGAGAGCGAGCGGAGCCGAGGTTCTACTTCCGGACGGGGGAGAGCGAGCGAAGCCGGGGTGCCGGGCAGAGGGAGAGCGAGCCAGGGTGCCGGGCGCCGCGGCCGGGGGAGAGTGAGCCCTCCTAGCTAGACTTAGAATGGAGATTTTAAATTTTTAGCATTGGTGGGCACACATGGGCCGGGTGCGTGGGGCCCCCCTATGCTGTGGGGCCCCCGGGCAACAGCCCAGCGTGCCCATACATTAAGACCGCCCTGATGAGATCTCCCTCTCCCCAGATCTCCCCCCCCCAGATCATCATCATCATCCTCAGATCTCCCCCTCAGATCATCATCATACACAGATCTCCCCCCACCCCCCAGATCATACACAGATCTCCCCCCACCCCCCAGATCATCATACACAGACCCCCCCCCCCCCCAGATCATCGTCCTAAGATCTCCCCTCCCCCCTCCTCCTCCATGTCTACCTGGGTGGAGACAGGCGTAGGGAGATGGTATGCAGCAGTGGTGGGCCCCTGGCTTAAAGAATTAGCCAGTAGAAGAATCACAGATCAGGACAGCACGAGGTGAGGAGTGCGCTCTAGCAGCAGACACCAGAAGTTCAGGGTCAGACTGCTAGAGAGCGCTCCTCCCCTGCTGCCCTGCCCTGCCTCAAGTGATTCTTCTACCGGCTAAATCTTTAACGCCGGGGGTCTGCCGCCGCATACCATCTCCCCTGCCTGTCTCTATTGGGGCTGGGAGAAGCGGGCCCCCCAAGACCCGCTATAGCTATACCCCTGTCACCATGAATAGATGTCAATTACAATTCATTATCACAGACATCCAAACTCCCTGTAACAATGCAGCCAAGTGCAACACAAGAACTTTGCCCCTGTCTCTTTCACTGTAAGTATCTCATTAGCATCTACTCTCATTTGGATACCAATCCTATTACTTACTACAATCACAGTATCTTAATGCAATATCTCTCTGTAAAGTCCTTTGTGCAGAATGCAATGAGAGCTCTTAAGGATCAGATAAATTAAATGGAATAGCACGAATTAGACCTTGGGCCATAAAGATTAAATGCTTCTTCAATTACTCCTGTGGAGCATGCTCCATATCACTAAAGCTGTGGCAGTACCTGTCCACTATGTAAGAAAACAAATGTTATATATTATATTAGAATAAAATGCAGGTTATTAATAGTTTTTTAAATAGAAATGTAGACTCCTACTGTAGGTCTTGTTTGTCTAATTATAGGGGAAATCCAAGCAATATCCTACATGTGTGTTTCTTTAAATAAATCAGTTCTGTACAATTAGATAATACTTACTAAAAAAGGCTTAATGCCTTTTTTAATGAGTTTTAATATACTGAGCATCCTTTGATTTCTATAGCAGGTTTTAGCCCACTTCACAAGAACTGCAAGATACAGTATTTGCAACACGTTCCTGTTTGGGATATTATGTTGCCAATGTTCCCAGCAGTTTGAGTTGCAAACTGTAACAATAGATAATGTTACTGTAGTAGTATAAGAACACATTGTAGCTGCTGAGTTAGACTGACTGGAGGATTTGATTGAAACTGAAAGGCAGCCATTTAGTGAACCCTGGGAAACAGGATCGATTACGAGAGAACTAATCAATTGGCAGCTTACGTAATTAGTTCTCAATAAAAGTAATCAAAGACTGTGTGTGTGTGTGTGTATATATATATATACACACACACACACATATATATATATATTGTGACAGAAACCAGGGGATGGTAATAAATTCCATATATAGGGCTCCCAGGATACTGAACAGTATCTATCCTGTTTAGGCTGGAAAATGCAACCTCATAATACATGCACTCCATCCCACAGTTTGGCAAGTGCTGGAACTGAGGGATGAGGGATCCAGACAAGAATTTGTCTGCTGCCTGATTTCTGTCACCTGTCCTGCTAGTTAGAAACCAGGTATTTAAGACTGATTTCCTGGTTCCTCTTCCCTCTCCCCAAGAGCCTGGAGGCAGGAAGGCTGCTGGAAGCAGAGAGTGGAAACGCCTCTCACCAAACAGGTTAAATCATTCTGTTCCTTTTGTCTAAAACTACAAAGTTCCTTATTTTTGTTGTTGGAACTGGATAAGCCAGTCCAACCCCAATCAGGGAAAACCTTAGTTAAGTTATTGCTCAGACGAGCAGGGTTTTTGTTTGCTTGTGTTTCTCTTGTATGCAGTGTGGCAGTCTCAGTGCCTGGGACTGAATAAACCAGGCAGTAGCCTGTTTAAAGGAACAGCACGTTACGCGTCGTCATTTAACCTACCCTAAAAGACCGTGTTCTAACAGTCCCGGACAGACGGCGGAGCCCCAGAGAAAGCCGTTTGTCACAATATATATACAAATCATATCACAAACAAATATTTAAAATGAAATATATGTAGCCTGTCAATATTGCATAAGTTATGTGAAACAGAACCCCTTGTGATATGATTTATTATTTCACCCTTTAAGTCTAGGACGGTCAGCAGTGCATTGGTAAAGGTTAATGGTAAAAATAAGTGGATCAGAAGTATAGGATGAGACCAATAACTCTACATTTCCATACTTTTTTTCATGTTCGTAGGAGGAAAATAACATTCCCTTTAAGCCATTTTCATTTGCACCTCCGTACGAAATAGGAAGAGTTTCTGGGCGATGAGTTATTTAAAAAAAAAATGGTGGAATAAAAATAATGACTGACAATGAGGATAGTTTTCTTATTACCTGGCATCTCATAGTTACGCTCACAGGAGCTCTGTCTCCTTCCAGTGTTTGATTACAATACTCTACATCACTGGCTGCGTGACTTTATCCTTGATTGCACATTCACCTTGAGATCATTCACCTTAAAGCCAGTATATACCCGGCCCTCAAAGCATCAATATCCAATTTGATGTGAATAGGGATACTGCAGTTTGTTCAAGTTTTATATTGTTGACTCCTGCGGGTGCGTCTGTAAATGCACAGCAGGGCCTTCTGGGGATTATCAGCCACCAGCCAATCTAATTACCACCATAACAAATATTCAGCAAATGCTTGTAGTAGGGAAGCATCTCCTCTGAACTCCTAAAAGCTGCAGACCGAGCAATATCCTATGTGTGTTTTTATTTTATTTTTAAATAAATCCGTTCTGTACTATGAGAAAATACCTGTAGCATTTTTTTTAAAAAAGAAACACTCTTAATGACATTTTTTAATGTATTATAAAGTAACAAGCATGTTTTGTTTCTATAGCAACCATTTACAAAGTCACATCCCCTTCCTCTTCTGAAACTGGCTCTAGCAGGGCACCAATTGTATCTAGTGACTGCCTGGTCACATGATCTACCCCACAGAACTTTGCATCTTGGGTCCTCTTCTGCACTGACAGCCATTTAGTGAACCCCCGAGCAGAATCTTCGCCGATCGATCGGCAACTTAGCTAATTACTTATCATTATGTGGATTGTATTGATGCACATATTAAAGGGAAAAATAAAACGTAAAAAACAAACATGGCAGCTTGGACTGCTGCTTTAAAGGCGCTAGACTCCCCGTGCTAGACTCCCCGTGCTAGACTCTCTGTGCTAGACTTGCCTCCCCATGATTTTCAATATAAAAACAGATGCTCAATAGCCTGTGATATTTCCAAACCCTCGAGTATAATGCCCACATTAAACTGACACATTCCAGCTGCTTCTGAGTTGAAATAAACTGTAACTCCCAATGAAGATCTTGCATAATTAGCAATTGATTCGTATACAACAGTTAAAAGTATTCTTTCTAAACAGCACCGTTATCCTTGTTTAACTAACAGCAGGGATACTGTTACTGTAACTTGGCCAGCTCTCCCTTTTATAAGAAGATTTTCTTCACTTATTAACACATTCCCCATGAGTGAAGAAAAGCGTCTGGATCATATGATTGTTTATTTTGTAGGTTCTTTTACATTTGTTATTTAAAACTGGCTTCCAGCCCTCTCACTGTTACACTGAGTTCAAATTTCATGATGTACAGTAGTAATGTTTGTTGTTGGGGAATATTTATTTGTACTATATTAACTTAAGTTCTCAGCGTGTGCATAATAGGGTCCCTTGTATTGCACGTTATCGTCCATCTTTCATATGAGGTATTCTAAATATATTATGAGATTGAATTATAGTACTTGCAATGTCCTTCTGGAATTTAATAAAAAAACTGACTGACGTCCCTTTACTGCCCCAAGAACCCATGGATTTAAGAGAATAACTATAATCTACTCTTACCTATAGCAGAGTCCCCTCTCCATTATTCTTTCCTACATGGTACTCTCACTTGCACACGTGTACCCCATGAATTTTTTTTTACATCTATTTGTGCATCACAGATAGTGCTTCATATTTCTAAAATATCACCCGGAAAGCCTTGCCCTAATGTTTAGATCATCTTAAAATTGGGCACAGAACCATTTGTCGACTGCTTATGTCCCTAAAACAAGACATGTCCAAGGTGAGGTCTTAGACCGAGCTGCGCCTGGAATAACTCAGTATATAATTAGGACCCTAATTCTTCCCCTGTAAAGAACACTCTACTGATTCCGTTACTATTTTCTTACTGACTCAGAAGTAAATCCTAAATGGACAGACTGTATATGGGAAGATTACCTGCGCTAGATGTAGCCCACTTATGTCAATCAAAACTGCTCCAGTGTCTATGGAAATCTAACATGACGAAGAATATTCATGGCAGGGGTGGCCATCTCCAGTCCTCAAGGGCCACCAACAGGTCAGGTCTTAAGGATATCCCTGCTGCAACACAGGTGCCTCAATCAGTGGCTCAGCCAGAATGACTGAGTCACTTATTGAGCCACCTGTGCTGAAGCAGGGATATCCCTAATAACTGACCTGTTGGTGGCCCTTGAGGACTGGAATTGGCCAGCGCTGCTCTATGGCGTTCTGTGCCTATAAGAAAGGAACACTGAGACGATCACACAGGCTTCTGCAGGTTTCAAGATCTAATCGGAAATGTCACATTCAGCAGCCACGTGAGATGTATGGGAGACAAAATATAAGAGCAACCCTTTAAAGTATTAATGAGTGATTTAAAATGAATATATCTCAGCCTGCTGCATGACGGCCTTCAAGTAAGTAAATCTTCAGCAAGTCCACATGAAAACTCTTTTTAGCATATCAGGGTTGAGCACACATAGCAGAATCAAGAATATATGTTTATATGACACTTCCTCAGTGAAGAAATGTAGTGGTTGGTCTCAGTCCTGGGCCATTATCTTAACCGTCTGCGTGCCAGAGGGACCACAAACACAATGCTGGGGTAAGGGACAAAAGTTTCCAAAGGCCTCTCCAGAAACACAGATGGCTCGAACTACTGTACACAGCATAAAAAGTTTAGTACATCATCAAAATGATGATTTCTATTAAATGAAGTATCACAGATAACATTTTCAGAGCAGCCCGAACTCTGTCTCCAATATAGTGCTTGGTGATGTAAACCTCTTCTGGCTGAATCGGCCAAAAATATGGGAGCCTTACTGGGTAACAGAACCCTTCTTGCATATATTTATTATTATTACACATGGGCCCCTATTTAATATGATACAAAGCTGTCTGCACTGAAAAATGTAAAGAGGCAATCCAAGCTGTTTTTTCCCATTATTATTTATTTATTTATTGTACATAGGAAGCAGGGGGTCTCCGGAGCTGAGCCCCATAAATTTTAGGTCTGGTGACATCCTTCCTTCCGAGATACAGACCTCAATATATGGGGTGCCGGTAGCCACTCCAGCTCTGCCACCAGGGTTCACGTAATGACCACTTTTCAAAGCGGTCATCCGCTGAGGCTTCCTATTGGCCCACATGACGCAGATGCTTTAAACTGTAGGCGATACTGGCAAACCCCTTCGGAGTAAAGCAGAGGGTCCCGGGAGTTGAGATTAATGGGGTTAAGCTCCAGAGACCCCCTGCTTCAATCCTATGTAAAAAAATAACAATAGAAGAAACAGCTTGGATTGCTCTTTTAAGATCATCGGCTTCATAGCATACTGATTAGTGACCATAGCACGGCCATTTACAGTCATACAGTAGGAGGGAATAGAAATATATCTTGAGGTTGAATTGTAAGAGGTGGTGCAAGAAAACAGAAGTTAGGCCAGACAAGAATAGAAAAAATAGAGACATTTCTAGTAAGTATGTTGTGTTCTATGTTTTTTTGCTTAATACTTATTCTTCTGCAAATTCAACCTTAACATTATATTTTGCTAGCAGCATAAGACACTTTACCTGTAAGATAAGCACCGAAGACAATATATTAATAAAATAAATAAACAGGAAAGGGAGATTTGGCACATTCAGTGCATCTGTTGTTGTATCTTTCCCCGCACCATGGATTAATAAGCTGCTGAAAAGGTGCTTTCTAAAAACAAAACTACCAAGGCATTTAGCCCTCAACTGTTATTTCTAGTTAGGCCCAGAAACGACAAGAAGTCTTAACACGTTGTGTAGCAGATCTTTAGATTTCAGCCACCTGGCCCTGAAGCTTTAAATTCCAGTTCTGAGAAAGATACTCCACCAGTAGAGATTCTATGACAAATGGTCATTCATGCTCATAAACAAGCTACTGGTAAATACGGTTATCTGTTACCTAAACTGATGCTGACTCAAAGGACAGTTAGATCAGGATGCACCTGTAGGGTTGCTAGGTGTCCGGTATTGAACCGGACTGTCCTGTATTTGGACACTCTGTCCAGTAGAAGATTAGAGGTAATACTGGATATGTATATGTCTGGTATTACCTCTCTGGACATAGTGACCTGACCAGCTTGGAGGCAGACGGATTTCTCCGAGTAGGGAGAGAGCAGGGCTGTTGCTAGGGGGCTGGGCAGCTTCCTGCATCCTGATTAGCTGCATTAACCAGCGGCAGCCAATCAGGAGGAGGTTCCAGGAGCCTGGGGGTGGGGCCAAGGCGAGGAGGAAACAGTATGGAGCGGAGAGAGGCGAGGGGGGGGTGTCTCAAGCGCGTCGCACCTTTTACCATTGTGTCCAGTATTTTTGGAGAAGAAACCTGGCAACCCTAGACGCAAGGTATTTCTATAAGGAAAGTGTACTGAGAACTTCAAGGAGAAAATGGTGCAGATCTGATGTTAACCTTTGCATCTCAATTTGTAAGATCTCTATTTTTTTTATATGTTATGCAGTAAAAGTAATACAGATAAAATATAAAGAAATGATGTGCTTCCAAATGATGTAATGTATGTATATCTTTATTTATATAGCGCTCACTGTGTACTCAGCGCTTTATAAAAGAGACAATACAGGGAATTATAATACAATAAGTGCAAGAAACAAAAACACACAATAGAAAAGGAAATCGCCGCCCTGGAGAGCTTACAATCGAAGTGGTATTTTGGGAGACTTACAGAGACAGGAGGTGAGGGAATAAGTGCAGTAGATGGCAGTGCTTGGCCACAATGGTTGGTAGGAGCAACTGTGGATGTGGGGCAGTAACCATGAGGCCGAGCTATTGAAATGCTTAATTTATATCTCCAGCTTAACTCCACAGACACTTAAAATGTGGCACTTAAGAATGGGGCACAGCCAACTATGTAATCTTCTCCATTCAACTTTTATAAAAGCTGACATGGTATGAAGTAAAGGACAACATTTTAGCATACATCAGAAAAAAATTATGCACATATATTTATGGTGTGGTGGCGTTTCCACTCTGTAATGAGTATATTGATCTGGGACAAATGAATCAGCTATTTGCATGGCATACAGGCAGTGCCCATGAAAAAAATTATTGGAGAACCTTACGATTAAACATTACCTGCAGTTGGCATATACTGTTTGCTACAGCAGGCTGCCCAAGTGCTTCACCTGCAATCCCCAACCGTTGCCCTCTTTCCCCAGTGCAGAGGAAGCAGGGCTGTTGCTGCTGCAGATCAGAACTTCTCCCCACTTCTTCGGTCAGTTGTTTTATGACAGCTTGGTCCTAAATAGTGTCCCGCGTTTAAATAGTGTCCCGCACCTCTCCTGTGCTCAACATTAGTTCTAAGAGTAAGTGTAGGAAGAGCGGGGTTGTTCTCTTACCCATGGCTGCAACACCCCTGCTCCCTGTGCACTGGGAGAAGGGAGAAAGAGAGGTACAGTCCCCCAATGTCACCCACTCACTCCCTCATGTTAGACACGTGTGGGGTGGAATTTAAGTGGTGAGGGAGCACCGCTTTGGATTGCGGAGAGCGATTTCTCAGGGCTCGGCAGCTGTTACCGCAGAGCATGGAGATTTTACGCCCCAGAATTCCTAGCATGGGAACACAAAGCGGTGTGGCAAAGAGCAGGAACAGGTGGGTCGGAGAGGCAAGGCACGAACCTGTGGCTGAGGTAAGTCACGGAACATTTTTTTTTATGCGCCTTTTTTTGTGCCAATTGTCATTTGTGGATAAGCATCAGCAGGATTCACCAGGCTGGAACCAGTTAAAAATGGAATTGTCCTTGCTAAATGAAGCTGCCCCAACATACTGTTAATGATGTACAATATGTGCAGAAGAACTGAGGTTATGCGAAGTATGGTAGCTACAAATGTATCAGACTGGGGGGAAGGAGCAGCTCAGGGAGTAAAGACACTGACTCTGAAAAACAATGACACTGAGTTCGAAGCCGGGTTCAAATCACAGTGTCAGCTCTTTGTGACCTTAGGTAAGTCACTTTATCTCCCTGTGCCTTGCACCAAAATCATAGATTGTGTCTGTACTAACTCATGTACAAGACACGGGCGCTATATACTGTAGATGTTGTAATAAATACATTATCGCTCCCATTAACATGACGCATTGCTTAAAAAAAAAAGTGCGTGAAAAGTCTGTCTTTTGTCACATAAATTGTATTTGTGAAGGTGATGTTTTTAATTCAATGAAAGACAGTACAATTTATTTTATTTATTTTTGTATCGAAATTTCCATACTATCGCTTGGAATACATGATATTAATTGACTTACGATAACTAAAGTAAGATACATATATTTGGGATTGTACAGTATCTAAATGCCGTTACTCTCAAAAGTCTTTAATTCAATGTAAATCCTAAAAATAAAAACACAGTTTCAGTGACAAAACGCAAAGAAGTTTGACGTACAAAGTGCGTGAACGGCACACACACCCTGTTTTATTTATTTTTATAATCATTACAGTTACTATACAGGCATACCCCGCATTAATCTATGCAACTGGTCCAGAGCATGTATGTAAAGTGAAAATGTACTTAAAGTGAAGCACTAATTTTTCCCCACCATTTCTGTCCCTTCTCACTCCGGTGGTCCGCGCTCAGCTCGGCTTCCAGTGATTAAATTCACAGGCTCTATCGTCTCCCCGCTTGCGCACAGCTTCGGTACAGGTAGGAAGTCGGAATTGCTGTTCAGAACGTGCTGACAGGCGCATGCGCAAGCTGCTGTTTGCCTATTGGGCGAGGGGAATCAGCACGTCACTGCTACGGCGGTCTGTAGGGCAGAATAAGTGTCCGTACTCGCGAAGCGAGCGTACAGACACAGGGTATGGTGCTGTTGAAAATATGTCCTTACTCGAGAGTGAGTCTCCGTAAACCGGGGAATGCCTGTATTATATTAATTAATGTATGTGCAATTCATGTGTTATATGCTTAAACACATTGCATCTTTTTTGCTTCTTGGGTTTATTATGATAAATGATAGATTTCTAAAATGTTTGCAATTTTCACTTCTATATTTATTGTGTGTGTGTGTGTGTGTGTGTGTGTGTGTGTGTGTGTGTGTGTGTGTGTGTGTGTGTGTGTGTGTGTGTGTGTGTGTGTGTGTGTGTGTGTGGGGATGGTGGTGTGTGTGTTTGTGTGTGCCTCTGCGCATGCACCTGCGGTGCTATCCATGTCTGCGCATGCGCAGGAGATGGCTGCCTCAGCGCATGTGCAGGAGATTGCCGCTTCAGCGCATGCGCTCCACCTCTGCACATGCGCTGGGGGTACTGGCTGCCTCTGCGCTTGCGGAGTAGGGGCCGGCCGCCTCTGCGCGTGCACTGGAGGTGCTTATTAGTGGCTTCTTCACATGAACGGACAGGAAAGTGCTACCGGCTTCTGCACATGCGTGAGGAGGAAGACCACTTCCATTACACACTTTCATCACCATGAAGAAGTTTGCTCTAGCAAACGTTTTGCAGGTAGGTAGGTGCCAGCAAAGAAGTTTCACTTCAAAGATGCGCAAAATATTTATTGCGTTCTGAAACTGTTGTTGATGCAATGTGTCGCGTTACCAGAGTCTGCTACATCTGTAGCTGGTCCCCTATGGGAATATGCTGGTGTTTGTTCATGTTGTGATGTTCCTCTAGCCTTACTAACCGTAGAGGTCCAGCAACATGGGAGGGTAATGGGGCAGAGCAGTTTATTGATGCTGAGCATGGAATTCCTGTCCTATGGGGAAGTGCTCTAGTTGTTTTGTAACATTCCTCTATCTGCTGGCACGTACTGCTGCGGCCGAGTTTATTCGAGCATTTGCCCGTTCTCGGCCGCAGCAGTAACCTGGCGCGCGCCGGAGGGTGCCGGGCGCGCGCCGAAGCAGCGGAAGAGCGCCCTCCGATCGGGGCGCTCTCCCTCCCGCTGCCGGGTCCGCCGGGTCCCCCGGAACCCCCTGCCGCCGTCCCCCACATCGCGGGACACCAGGGCTCCCTCGGGGAGCCCTGGACGCGCGTGCAGGGGGCGCAGGCACCCGATGACGCGTGACCGCGCATCAGTGGTGCGCGGCACGCTGAGGGAGTGCGGCTAGCACGCCGGGGCATCCCCCGTCTTGCGGTGTTAGCCGTGCTCGAATTAAACGTGTCGGTAGTGTACACAGTGTGATGTTCGGGGACTGGAAAATAGTGTGTGCACCACACCATATCCTATGTGCGTTAAGTTTTCCTGCAGCATGACACTTTTTCATGCAGCGCTAATTCTTGAGACCCCACACTAAGCTGTATTATTGATTTTTGTCCTTCCAGGTGAATACTTCTGCTTGAAGTTGCACACCACTGTGCTACAGCCTCTAATATTCTGGACTTACAAGAAACAAAACTTGGACATAGACATACCAACAGGTATATAATGTGTGTACAAGTACATTGTAATCATTCTGTCATAACAGTATATGCCCACAACCATGTTGTTGTTGTGATGCCCACACCACGTTGTTGTTGTGATGCCCACTCCACGTTGCAGTCTCTTTTGTCCCAATTCAAGGCCGGAAACACCGTATAAAGTTTAACTGCAGGGGTTTTATGTACAGGGATTAAATCATATACCAGGCCCATAATCCCTTTAAATCAAAACAAATAATAAAATAAAATTTAACTCACTTTACTTCAGTCCTCTCTAAAGACCACTGGCCAACTATACTGGTTCCCAGCTAAAACATGCTCTGGCATATACACCAATGTAACACAGTCTCTGCATACAGTAATAAGGGTGTTGCTTATCTTTAGTCCTTATGGAGCAGACCTCACTGCTTCAGCACAATGTCTCCTCCTTTCCTTCCCTAGGGGAACTCAGCCCCACGTGAGCTCAGAAAAACTCCTGTAGGTTCTCTGTAACCAGCTTCCGCTGCTGGGAAGCACTTCTATCTTTCCCCCTTCTCTGGGGAAAACAGTTTCTCACTCTGTGACTCTCAGCATGTGCCTCTCTAGCAGCAATCTCTCTCATGGCAGCATGGGCAGCATCTCTGTAGTCACTTCCTGGCTATTCAGAAAAGGCTGATTAGCTTCAGCTGAACTGGCTACTCTAAAGATTAACTGTTTGCAGCTCTCAAAGTCCTATAGCTGCCCTATTCTAGCCACTAGAGGACAGTGATGGTATCACAATATATAAAACCAAAAAACTGAATATACAGCTCACTAGAGTAATTGAATGATTGTATTAATGAATGTGCCCGTGAACGCCTAGTATGACGTGGGTGCAAATGATGAGCTGATATTAGTAGACTAACAAAGATTAGAGGGTGGGAGCATATTAGTGCCTCAACTCTCCAACTAGTAGCTCATTTGTCAAAAGCTCTCCTGGGCAGTTAAAACTTAACATTTAAGAGATATCTTACTAAAATAAATTCTACACACAAATTGATGATTATAAACACACAATGTAATTAAAAAGGAAGGGTGATGGGGAGGCAGGGTAAAACTCGGGGTGTGTAGCACAGAAGAAAATTGCCTCAAATTGATAAAGGCAAAAATAGGCTAAATAAACACCTTGAGTCGCCTATTAATATAGGCCATAGAATCTCATGATTGCCAACAATGATAAAGCTTCATTACCAGTTGTAGACATACATATGCTGTGCGGCATTTAGCGTAGCATACCGATCAAGCCAACCTGAAATTGTAACATGTAGCACCAAACAGTGATATGACTGATGTATATACTGATATTTTAATTCAATAAAACATAATATTTACACCGTAAGTACAACACAATATCAGGTTGGTGGTACGTGGATTGACTCTACGCCAAATGACGTTAATATACACAGCACAGAGATCACTAGAATACAGCTGCAACTGAATGCAATTATCACTGAGTTCAATTATAGCTTGGCGTGCTACTGGGCAAAAAATACATGACCAAAACTTACATGTGTGGGAATGCAGTCTATATTATTTTATTTTCACTGCCATTATGCAATGTAACCATGTAACCATGCGTTGTGCTGACAGACTCATAGCCCCTGAGGAAGTGAGAGATCTTCACGAAATGTGTAGAGTCATCCAGCGAATCTGTGTACTGTACATATATATATATATATATATATATATATATAAAGAAAAAAGACTGCGCCCCCTAGGCTCTCTCTTAACTGCAGGATTAATTTAGTAAACCGTAGAAAAAAACATAAGTAAGGTGAATAAGATGTTATATCAATATGATATGAAGCTGCAAAGAACCTTGCAAATACATAAACAGAATATATATAAATCTAAATAAACCATAAAACTAATAATGGTGAACAGTATGAGTAAATGACTGATAATATAACGGATGTGAAAAAACTTGAGGACAAAAAATAAATAAATTAATTTAAAAAAATATACAAAATATAAAAAATACCGTCTTAAAAACCATAAAAAAAATAGTCCTGTATGATCCCCTGATGAAATCACCTAAGTGTGAAGAAACGCGTAGGGAATAGCAGTGTGAGCAAGTGGTAGTCATTACACCCTACCTATCCATACTCGGGATTTTGCTAGAGACTCTGTTTATGCCGCCAAGCACTGACGACCTATCCTAAGGTCACACTATCCATTCCTCATATCCGGAGCTGCTGGTAATTCGGTTCACTTCCGGGTGACATTTGGAGGAGTTGTGCAATCTCGGAGGCCCCTGCTGGACGGTGGCTTAGAGGTACTGAAAATACACGTGGAAGTGAGGCGTGCAAGCGGAGCGGTGATGTCTGGCGTTTGGTGAATGAGTATAACTCATTACATGCTTATATATTTTTGTCGTTTGCGAGTGTAAATTTGTTGGACCTTTTTTATTGGGATTATTAAAATTGTGTATTTTTTCATATCGCACTAGGATCGGGCGCTTTCTTTCTTCTCGTTTTTATATATATACTAGCTGAGAGACCCGGCGTTGCCCGGGATGTAATGTTCCCGTTCCTCTCTCTCCTCCCCCCTCTCTCTGTTTGTCCCCCATTCACATCAATCCAGTCCCCCCCCTCCCTCCCTCCTTTACAGCTTCATGTAGCGTGTGTGCGTCAGTCACTGTGTGTTTGCTCGCGCGTCAGTGAGTCTGAGGCAGAAACACAAACACACACAGACTGACTGACGCACACACAGTCAGTGTGTGCCTCAGTCAGTGTGTGCGTGCGTCAGTCAGGCTTTGTGTGCGCGTCAGTCAGTGTGTGCGTGCGTGCGGCAGTCAGTCAGTGTGTGCGCGCGGGGCGTCAAAGGCAGGGGGGGGCGTCAAAGGCAGGGGGGGGCGTCAAAGGGAGGGGGGGGGCGTCAAAGGGAGGGGGGGGGCGTCAAAGGGAGGGGGGGGGCGTCAAAGGGAGGGGGGGGGGGCGTCAAAGGGAGGGGGGGGGCGTCAAAGGGAGGGGGGGGGCGTCAAAGGGAGGGGGGGGCGTCAAAGGGAGGGGGGGGGCGTCAAAGGGAGGGGGGGGGCGTCAAAGGGAGGGGGGGGGGCGTCAAAGGGAGGGGGGGGGGCGTCAAAGGGAGGGGGGGGGGCGTCAAAGGGAGGGGGGGGGCGTCAAAGGGAGGGGGGGCGTCAAAGGGAGGGGGGGGGCGTCAAAGGGAGGGGGGGGGCGTCAAAGGGAGGGGGGGCGTCAAAGGGAGAGGGGGGGGCGTCAAAGGGAGGGGGGGGGGGCGTCAAAGGGAGGGGGGGGGGGCGTCAAAGGGAGGGGGGGGGGGGCGTCAAAGGGAGGGGGGGGGCGTCAAAGGGAGGGGGGGGGGCGTCAAAGGGAGGGGGGGGGGCGTCAAAGGGAGGGGGGGGGGGGGCGTCAAAGGGAGGGGGGGGGGGCGTCAAAGGGAGGGGGGGGGGCGTCAAAGGGAGGGGGGGGGCGTCAAAGGGAGGGGGCGTCAAAGGGAGGGGGGGGGGCGTCAAAGGGAGGGGGGGGGGCGTCAAAGGGAGGGGGGGGGGGCGTCAAAGGGAGGGGCGTCAAAGGGAGGGGGGGGGGCGTCAAAGGGAGGGGGGGGGGCGTCAAAGGGAGGGGGGGGGGCGTCAAAGGGAGGGGGGGGCGTCAAAGGGAGGGGGGGGGGCGTCAAAGGGAGGGGGGGGGGCGCCTCAAAGGCATGGATTCCTCCCCCTGCATTTCCTGCAGTGGACAGGAGGGGGGGGGCAGTGGACAGGAGGGGGGGGCAGTGGACAGGAGGGGGGGGGCAGTGGACAGGAGGGAGGGGGCAGTGGACAGGAGGGAGGGGGCAGTGGACAGGAGGGGGGGGGGCAGTGGACAGGAGGGGGGGGGGCAGTGGACAGGAGGGGGGGGGGCAGTGGACAGGAGGGGGGGGGCAGTGGACAGGAGGGGGGGGGGCAGTGGACAGGAGGGGGGGGGCAGTGGACAGGAGGGGGGGGGGCAGTGGACAGTAGGGGGGGGGGCAGTGGACAGGAGGGGGGGGGCAGTGGACAGGAGGGGGGGGCAGTGGACAGGAGGGGGGGGCAGTGGACAGGAGGGGGGGGCAGTGGACAGGAGGGGGGGGGCAGTGGACAGGAGGGGGGGGGCAGTGGACAGGAGGGGGGGGGCAGTGGACAGGAGGGGGGGGGCAGTGGACAGGAGGGGGGGGCAGTGGACAGGAGGGGGGGGGCAGTGGACAGGAGGGGGGGGGCAGTGGACAGGAGGGGGGGGGCAGTGGACAGGAGGGAGGGGGCAGTGGACAGGAGGGAGGGGGCAGTGGACAGGAGGGGGGGGCAGTGGACAGGAGGGGGGGCAGTGGACAGGAGGGGGGGCAGTGGACAGGAGGGGGGGGCAGTGGACAGGAGGGGGGGGCAGTGGACAGGAGGGGGGGCAGTGGACAGGAGGGGGGACAGGAGGGGGGACGCAGTGGACAGGAGGGGGGGGCAGTGGACAGGAGGGGGGGGCAGTGGACAGTGACACACACACACACACACACACACACACACACACACACACACACACACACACACACACACACACACACACACACACACACACACACACACACCTCAGTTGATGCGCCCTTTCTCAGTTCCGTTTGGCGCCGGAGGTGGGGAGCGACACCTACCTGTACTTCCGGGCGCCGCCACCGTCTGACTCGGCGCCGCGAGGGAGGAAGGGGGTCCGCCATCTTACGCGCCGCGTGGCAGCTGCGGGAAGCGAGGTGATTTGGAGCGGGGAGAGGTGATTTGGAGCGGGGAGGCGGGAAGCGAGGTGATTTGGAGCGGGGAGGCGGGAAGCGAGGTGATTTGGAGCGGGGAGAGGTGATTTGGAGCGGGGAGGGGTGATTTGGAGCGGGGAGAGGTGATGCCGCTGGGGAGGGGGAAGAGGTGATGCCGCTGGGGAGGGGGAAGAGGTGATGCCGCTGGGGAGGGGGAAGAGGTGATGCCGCTGGGGAGGGGGAAGAGGTGATGCCGCTGGGGAGGGGGAAGAGGTGATGCCGCTGGGGAGGGGGAAGAGGTGATGCCGCTGGGGAGGGGGAAAAGGTGATTTGGAGAGGGGAGAGAGGTGTGTGTGTGTGTGTGTGTGTGTGTGTGTGTGTGTGTGTGTGTGTGTGTGTGTGTGTGTGTGTGTGTGTGTGTGTGTGTGTGTGTGTGTGTTTTATTTATTTTTTTGGACCTTTGGCCCGTCACTCCGCCTCAGGCCAATGAGAGGTGTGGGGGGCGGGCCAAGGGGGTGGTGTGAGTGTGTGAGGCCAATGAGAGGTGTGCGGGGGCGGGCGGGCCAAGGGACCAATGAGATTGCCGCTAGGGACACCGGACATCCAGCAGGCAGGCATGCATGCAGGCAGGCAGGCAGGCAAACATACAGTGCTTTCACTAATATAGTATAAGATATATATATATATATATATATATATATAAATGGGACAGCACGGACTCCATAGCGTAAATCGATAATTGTTTTAATATATACAAGATAAAATCAGGCCACTCACAAAAATAGGTAGATCATGCGCATTGGAACTGAGCAAGAATATCATCTGATCATCTGCCTGTTTGTAGCTGGAATCTCGTGGCTGGAAGCGTGTGATGTACTTCCTCTTCTAGATCCGGATACCTACAAGAATGTGTGTCCACACAATGGTCCCCCGGTACAGCGGTTGTAGCTCTCCTAGTTCCACAGCTCCTCTCCGTATTCACAGTAGCACAGATTCCTGCCAAACAGTCCAATGGCAATAGCCCTACGCGTTTAGTCGCTGACATACTGACAACTTCATCAGGAGATTTGGAGGTTGGATATATATAATTTCCTTTGTCATTATTTAATTCCATGCTGAAGGGGCGTTTGCACTGCAGAGTACAAATTACAAACCCATCCAATACTCAAATAATTAAGTACACATGGTGTTGACCTAAAATCCATAGTGCAAGCAACGTTGTTAAATGTTTGGCCTACTAGTTTAAAAAAAATATATATATATGTATATGTATATATGTAATGACAAAGTTCACAGGCACTAATGGGTCTTATGAATAATTTATAGTGGTTTATTGGTCAACCACTATAAGTTTCTCATAGGACACATGAGTGCCTGTGAACGTCTTCGATAATAAGTATCTGTATCTACACAGGAGCACCGGGGCAACATTAACCACAGCAAGCAAGGCTGCTGCATCATCCATGTGATATACAGTGTGTGTGTGTATATATATAAGAGAAAAATTTCAGTAGCACCACTCGTGAAACAAAGTGACAAATAAACCATGCTAATATTGTGTATAATAGTAATGGAAATTAAATATAATTAACAATCAAACAATATGAAAAAACCATGAATGTGAAAAAAAGTGTTAAAAAATGAGAAAAAATGAAGAAAAACCGTGCCAATAAATAACATACATATATCAAACAGGGAAAAAAAGGGGGGGGAAACAAAAAATGGAATAAAGTCCAACCCTTTGTACAAGTCCAATAGAAGTTCTGGAAAATTAGAAATGATGATAAGGGATCCACGGCTGCTCTCAGAAGGAATAACCAATTCCAGCAGGAAAACTATAGAAAGAGATGAACAGAGAGCGCACGTCCCATAGTGTAAAACAGTACATTTAATCAATAAAAAGAATGGACAAGGGGATTAAGAACACTCACAAAAGTGCAAGATAAAAAGGCAGTTTGTGATATAATCACCACCAACAAGGCCACACAGTCCTGGAACACATTTATGATCCATGGAGCTCCAGCAGCCCATCCACGGGCCCCAGATTCGTAGTGGTTGGCTATACCACTTTTATCTGAAGCTGTAAAGACGCTCCCTGGATCATAAATTGGGACCTTTATCTCTGGATTTTTTAAGTGGAACATTTATTTTGGACTTTGTTTTTTTTCACTATCACTTTATGAGTGCGCTTTAAGGCCGGAGAGCGCATGGAGCTGATCTTAGGCTGAAAAAACTCCAAACAGCATTGAGGCAAAGAGACACTATTTGCGATCATCTGACTATTGCTGGAGGTGAACCGGAGGGACTATCCTATAGCTGATGTGTTCCAGGACGGTGTGGCCTTGTTGGTGGTGATTATATCACAAATTGCCTTTTTATCTTGCACTTTTGTGAGTGTTCTTAATCCCCTTGTCCATTCTTTTTATTGATTAAATGTACTGTTTTACACTATGGGACGTGCGCTCTCTGTTCTTCTCTTTATATATATATATATATATATATCACCACAATTATTAAGGTTATGGTGGGTAAAAAAAGTGACAAAAACCCTCCACAGTAAAGCATAAAGCAACTGTAAATATTACTGTATGTTCATTTGCATGTCTTAGACAGGTCTGCAACCCTGTCTTTCCCCATTATCGCCCAGCATACAGCGCTTCCACTGCAGCAAGGGATTCTGGGAAATTACATGCAAATGAGCACTCAGTGCCACCTTTTGTCTCAAGCTCGTATTACACAAGCAAATCCTCAAGCCAATGCTTGCTGTTTTAAACACAGCTTTAAGACAGAGGCTGGGATGAGATGCAAAGCCATTAAACCCACTCACAGACATGTTTCAACCTTGATGGGTATCATCAGTGTGAGGTTGGTTGTAATGGCTAAGCTGGTTTGAGACTATAGACTAGGTAATCACCACAATTATTAAGGTTATGGTGGGTAAAAAAAGTGACAAAAACCCTCCACAGTAAAGTATAAAGCAACTGTAAATATTACTGTATGTTCATTTGCATGTCTTAGACAGGTCTTCAACCCTGTCTTTCCCCATTATCGCCCAGCATACAGCGCTTCCACTGCAGCAAGGTATTCTGGGAAATGACATGTGTATTATATATATATATACACTGTGACATAGTCCAAAGATGTTAGGCAGCTTTCTGCCCCGTTTTAGGTCAGAAAGTGCAGGAATAGTTAAAAATGATCCATTCCACAGCTTCACATTTACTCAGGCTGGTGGATGGAAAATCCAGACCACAGTTTACAATGTGTCTAGTTCTCCCTCACCTGCCCTCCTAATCACTAGCACAGGTATTTAGAGCAGAGAGGTTTGCTTTTCAGTCTCTCTTCTTAGAGCCTGGAGACTGGAGACTGTGGGTTTCACTGCTCCCCTGCATCCAGTTCGGGGTGGACGGCCCCTTCAAGTTACACAGTACCAGAGGATTTGCCTGGACACTTGGGACCGAGTTCCCCACCACGAACAGATAAGACAAACAAATGTTTATTACTGTATCTAAAAGACTATGCTGTATCTAGTGACCCTAAATGAGAGGGCATTGTTTTAAAGCTGGGGAACCAGGTTAGTTGGCCCAGCAGCACTTAGAGAGGCTGATTCTGCTGTGTACTTAGATCCCTGAATGGGATAGGATTTCTTTATATGATTTGGTTTTTATTTCTTTAAAGTGACAGTGTGTGAAATGTTACAACGGTGTTATGAGTAAACCGCTGAAGGTTCATGTCTGAGTGCCTCCTGCCTACACCTGTTAAAGCTGCAGTCCCTTACTGGGATGAAAAAAAAGCAGACAGAAGCCTGAGTTAAGCAACGTAATACTTTGCATGTTCCTGTTTTTGTATAATTAACCCTAGAAGACTGTGTCGGGAAGAACCCAGACAGACGTCAGCGCTACAAAAGAGGGGCGTTTGTCACAACACATATACATATAGCCACCATAACGTCATCCGTCGTAGCTTCCTATTAACCCGTGTGCGCCGTGGAAGATTTAACAATCCAGATGTACTGGCGACAGGTACGGAGGTATCTCAGGAATCAGGGGCTCTCCAGAGCTTAAATTAACGCGATTCAGCTCCAACGACCCCCTGCTTCATAACCATTTTTTTTATTAAACAAAATTGAATTGGGCTTTCAGAGCTTACAATCGTTTTTGGGGTTGAGCATGCACTCCTGTACTCACTGTACTTAAACTCAATATGTATGGTGCACCAAATGCTGTCCGGGATCTTTTCCTGTAGTATGTATGTTTGTACATCTTTATTTATATGGAGCCATTCATGTACATACTGTAGCGCTTCACAGCAGTAATACACGCGACATAATAATATAACACATAAAGGGAATAAGTGCTTCAGACATAAAAGTAACATTAGGAAAAGGATCCCAATTGTATATACTGTATAGCAAAAATAGAAAGGCAGCAGGCACTCACAAATTCCTGCTAAAAGGTTTATTCCTTGTTTACATATCTCCAACGCATTTCAGTCCCAGCTGGGACCGAAACGCGTTGGCGAGATATAAACAATAACGAAACCTTTTAGCAGGAATTTTTAAGTGCCTGCTGCCTTTCCTTTTTTCCTTTAAGAGCTTACTCAATATTATCCAAGTCACCCCACTACACTCATTTTTCAGTATTATGCCCCACAATGAATCACCCCCTGTATTTTTAGTGATGGATCTAGAAGGTTTTTACCCTAGTGCAAATGTAAAGTAGATCAGGAAATGAAACCACTGTATCCATTGTGCAAATATTGATTCATCCTTCTGGGAAACTTGCTCTGTTTGTTCCCTGGTGTGCAATATATTCACTCAGAAGCACTATTTTTACAACCGTGTAAAAGAACCCAGCTAAAGAATGTCATTCATTTTGCTAGGTGATGACTAATTTCTCTGAACCTGCAGAGTTCTGCCACTGATGACTGCAGCAAATCTATATTTGAAAGTAGTGATATTAGGCAGGAGCAATAAAATTATCATAAAAACCTGTTTCCCTGTGATCTTTGAAGAGCGACAATTAAGCAAGAACAAAGTAGGATTGTGAACTGTACTGTACTTCCATAGCATTTCAGAATGAAAATTCACCAGTTCAGATAGATTACGCTTGCGGATGCAGTACGTACGCCACTACATCTATCAGTTTATGTGAATCTGATTTTGGGTGATCCTTGTTTCTTCCCTCGATTTACATTATATGCATCGATTTAAAAACCCACAAGATCACAATAAATTGAAACATGCAAAATTGCTTGTCCTGCCATTGCGTGTCTTGCACTTCTCTTGAAGGCTGGAATTAGTATCCCTGTTGGTCAAGTGCAGGAGTGGCCAACTCCAGTCCTCAAGGGTCACCAACTGGTCACGTTTTAAGGATATCCCTGCTTCAGCACAGGCGGCTCAATCAGTGGCTCAGTCGAAGACTGAGCCACTGATTGAGCCACCTGTGCTGAAGCTGCGACTGATTGAGCCACCTGTGCTGAGGTTGGGACTGATTGAGCCACCTGTGCTGAAGCAGGGATATCCTGAAAACCTGACCTGTTGGGTGGCCCTTGAGGACTGGAGCTGGCCACTCCTGGTATAGGCATTTCAGGCTATCAGAGCTCTGCTGATAGCTTTGGCCTAGGTCAATTGAGGCTGCCAATCCCTACAATAAGATCTGGCAGGAAATTAAAACACAATTACACTGACTAGTCCCCCTGCATTCAACAGTCTTTTCCGGATTAAATAGGAGTTCTGATTCCAATGTATAAAGATTATGTTCATAGCCCATCTCCAATCTACTGTACTATAGAAAATAAGTAAACTATTTTAAACAGTAGTTCTTCGTAAGCACAAATGTTAAGGAAAAACAATCACATTTTACACAACACCCGTTTTCTGTTAGCAATGTCCTGCAAAATTATTGTTCTGTCACTTCCCTGCTTATATTTTTATTAAAACAAAATGGGTTTTTGATAAGATTTTTTTTTAAATGACACTTTTTAGAAGAATGCTTATAAAATGAAACTCAGCTATTACTGTGCGTAATGAACAAAAGGGGCAATTTAATAAGGAATAAGCGAGTGTTGCTACTGTAACGTGTCACTTGTGAGCCCATTCACACATCTCAGATGTGTGCAGCCCTGCCAGGGATTCTGGGAAATTACATGCAAATGAACACACATTGTCACCTTTAACTTCATGCCTATTTTAATATACTTTTGACCCCTATAAACATATGCCTGCCGCATTACACAGCCTTTTTGGCACAGCCTGAGTTACAGAAGTGCATAGCCAGTAAATCTACTCAGAGACAGCTATTTTGACCTTTTGTGAAACATGTGGATGTTCATTGAAAACATAATGACCCCGTAATCTGATCCCAAGATGAAAATTTAAAAGATATTTAAATAACAAGAAGAATTCCCTTTTAGGGACACATGTTTTTAAGGCTGAGAAGTGATATTTTCAAACTTAGGAAACCATGTTTCCAGCATTTTCGGGTAATTAAACTAATTATTTTCCTAATCATTCTGTCAATACTGCTCTGCTTACCAAGTCTCATTATAAGCACATCATGGTGACATTCACTCAGTCTTTTTTTAAATATAAAATAACAATGTGAAATTAGTCACCCAAAACTGCTGTTGCCTGAAGCGCATCTTGGCAGCAACAGGGACATATGCGTTTCTCATTGTGTGCACGCTTCTTTATTTATTTAGCTCAATTATTAATTGCAGCCTGGGTAAAATGTACATCTTATTACACACGTGAAAAACAAATACAAAACACTACAATGCCCGGTCCTGGCGAACAGACGGCTGGTACTCTTCTCTTGTACATAAAGCAATTACATTCTGCAGTCATCCTCTATCAAGATAACGTGACATTGCATGGATATAATCCTGTTCTTTATAAGTCTGTTCCTGAATGCATTCTTAGTTACATGTCTACATACCTCATGCTAAGATGCTTAGAGGGCCACAGATGTAGCGCTTATTCTATTCAACAAACCCTTCAAAAAGCCAGATAACCTCTTTAATGTAAGCTCTATTTCGGTGGTTTTACCGACTAGGCTCCGTGGAACGGAAAGAATAACTCTGGCGCATAGATGTCACTATGGATCCATAATGCGCCAGAGTTATTCTTTCCTTCCACAATCTCCTGGGTGGGTGGGTGGATATACCCCCTTTACTCTGGCTGTAAGACGGCACTATCAACATTTGATATTGAAAATAGGGAAAATATAATTTAGATATCACATTAAACACTTTGTATTGTCACATATTAACACACATTGCCCGGAGATGAAATTAATTAAATTCAGCTCCGGAGACCCCCTGCGCTTCAATCCTTCTTTTTTAAAAATTTAAAAAAACCATTTGGATTGCTGCTTTAAACAGATTTTTTTTTTTTTTGGTATGTGGTAAGCGGCTCAGGTTAGCGCAGTGATGATCAACTCCAGTCCTCAAGACCGCCCAGCCCCCTAGCAACTGCCCTGCTCGGGGAAATCCTGTAACCCCCCAAGCCGGTCAGGTCACTACAGTATGTCCAGAGAGGTAATACCGGACACACACACATGTCCAGTATTACCTCTAATTTGTTACTAGACAGAGTGTCCAAATATAGGGCCGTCTGGTTCAATACTGGACACCTGGCAACTCTACGTAGTGCAGTTCTGTGGATATTTTGTATGTCTACATGTAACCACATAAACCGTTTCACATGTATATATATTTATGGATCGAGCTGACATTATTTAGTAGCTTGCAGCGAGCCAGTGAAATATGGTTTCAAGTTTTTGCTGCAAATTGTTTACTTAGCACAAAAACGGGTGATATAAACCATGTGGAACTAGAAAGTGTGAACAGAGAAATATATATATATACATACACCACACCAAAACCACAGACACCCATTATCAGGAAATAATAAAGAATAATGTTATATCTCTCAATCACAAAGGTGCATGTTAGGGCTGGTGTACAATAAATGAACATATTCCTATCCAGTTCCACAAAGGTATAGAAAAACCCTCTATTCTACATACATAAGGGAGCCATATAAGTGTCTAAATATTGAGAAAAAAACTGGACTGAACTGAAACCAATCCTAATTTGTCCAGTAATATATTTCACAGTAATTAAACATATATATGGCTATCCCTACAGAAACTGCACGAAAAAGTTAATATTAAGAAATAGATAAAAAGTAATAAATAGAAACAAAAGGAAAAAGTAGAAATGAACCAAAACTAATTCATAATCCAAATCATGGATCACAAATTAAAAATTACCCTAATCAAGACATTTAATATTCATAATAAAATCGTAATTAGCATGGAACAAATCAACTATCCTATTGTGTACACGAAGAGCCTATGAGGTTTGATATAAATGGGCACATTAGATGAAAGCAGAGAATAACAATATATATATATATATATATATATATATATATATATATATATATATATATATATATATATCTCAATTAATATATCGAATGTATATACACATATCAACCCATAATCAAAAAAAAAATCACAAAAAATGGGTAAGATCCCAATCAATGTTCATCCCGTGAGGAACCCTGGTCCTCAAAGTGAAGATCCAGAATGCCTCACGTCGATCCAACTGAAGGGTCCTATTCCCACCCCTTGGTGGGGGTGCAATAATCTCAATACCCTGGAATGAGAAATTATTAGGACCCCCTTTTGAACAATTAGAAAAATGTTTCGAGACCGGATGATTGAGATCTTCTTTTGATATAAGTCTAAAATGCTCCATCATTCTTATCTTTAAACATCTAGTAGTCCGACCAACGTATTGACATCCACATCCACATGTAATTAGGTAAATAACAAATGATGAATTACAATTCATAAATGTCAATACTCTTTGTGTGGTCCTAGTTACAGTGGAGGTAAATGTACTAGATTAAATCATTTTGTTGCAAATTTTACATTAATTACATTTAAATGATCCTTTGGGGAGAGTAGATCTCTCATGGGTAACCGTTCTGAATAGACTTGGTGAGAGTGAATTAGCCACTGTCCTGGCTTTTTTTTAAATTACTTTGGGACCCATGGACACTATGTATTTAAGAACAGGGTCCAGAGATAGAATGGACCAATGTTTTTTTAGTATCTGTTTGATCTGTTCTCCTTGATTACTATAGGAAGTAATGAAGAGAGGGCAATCGTTCAGTGAGGATCTTTTGGGAGGCCATTTAAGGAGTTCCCTTCTATCCATGTTAGAGACCTCCTGAATGGATCTAAAGGTTAGTATGATCGTAACCTCGCTCGATGAATCTATCATAAAGATCTTTTACTTGAGCATTATACATCTCTTACGTAAAACAATTTCGCCTCGGGAGTATCAATTGCCCTTTTGGTATGCCCCTAATTAGAGGTTTGGGGTGGCAGCTGTTCGCACGCAAAAAAGCATTCCGTGAATTCGGTTTGCGATAAACATCCATGTGGATATTAAGTGAATTATCAACGTATAAATATAAATCTAAGTAATGTATATGGTGATAATTAAAAGTGTACGTGAAGTGTAAATTAAAGTCATTCAAATTTAAATGTGTTAATAAAAGATAACAAAGTGGAAACATCACCCTCCCAAATGAATAGTAGATCATCAATAAAGCGTCTATAAAACAAAATGTGCTCCCTATAAATGTTCAAATCTCCAAACACATGGAACGACTCCCACCAACCCATGAAAAGGTTGGCGTATGAGGGAGCAAAGCTCGTCCCCATGGCCGTTCCGCGTGTCTGGAGATAATGAACCCCATCAAACAAAAAATGATTGTGAGTAAGAAGAAACCAAATAGAATCCAAAATGAAAGCAACCTGTGCAGGTGATAGATCTGAACGTGATAAAAAGTAGCAAACAGCTGCCACCCCTTGGGAATGAGATATCATGGTATAGAGCGAGGTTACGTCAAGTGTAACCCAGAGATAATTCTTTTTCCATGTAATGCCATCAATTTGATTAAGAAGGTCTCCACTGTCAAGGATATGAGAGGGTAACAAACGCACAATAGGCTGTAGGAAACGATCCACGTACCGTGAGACACCATCTCCAAAGACTCAATGCTGGAAATAATCGGTCTCCCTGGGGGGGAGATCAATGATTTATGAATCTTTGGGAGATGGTGAAACACGGCCGTGGTAGGAGTAGCGTTATATAAGAATTCTATATCATTATCGTTAAGGACGCCCAGCATAGATCCCTCATCCAGAAGTTCCCTGAGTTCTGCAAGGAATCTCGGGGTTGGGTCAGATTGCAGCACAGCATAGGAACAAGTATCACCAAGCTGGCGAAGAGCCTCTCTGTGATAGTCGTCCCTATGCTGCACTACAACCCCCCCCCCCCCCCCTTATCTACATTTTTGATGACAAGAGAAGTATTTGCCTTAAGATTCCTGAGCGCCTGACGCTCTCCCACAGTGAGATTATTCCCATAATGAATATGTCTAGGGAAATCAAACGTAAATCCTCTATGTAGAAGAATAAGGTCTCGCTCAACGAGACTCTCAAAGGTCGATACGAATTTACCTTTAATAAATGAGGGAAAGAAGTGGGATCTCTTCCTCAGACCCGAATCCCTCCTACCAAGAAATGTATTAGGGTCGGGTTCTTCAGAATCAAACCCACTAAGTTCCTCCATATCTTGGATAGTACAGTATTCTCTGAAAGAGAAGGTATTAGTCATATCATCCATCAACTCTATATTATCCTCATCTACAGCCACAGATTGATCAGAAGTAGAAGCATCTTTGTTACTGAAAAATTTCCTAAGAGTACATTTCCTGACAAATTTATGTAGATCCACTACTGTGTTAAATATTTGGAAATTAGTATCAGGGGCGAATTTCAACCCCTTATTGAGCAGTGAGATCTCATCACTCGTCAGTTCAATGTTGGAAATGTTAATAACTCCATCATTAATCAGAAGTTCATCTTTTGCTTCTTTGTAAATCCCTTGCTTCGATCTTTTGTTGCCCCTTCTGGTCGCCTTTCGTTTTTTTGAAGACTGATTACGCATTGATTCTGAATAATGTCCTTCACGTGACCTAGCTTCTCGGTCATTAGTAACCTTTCCCCAAAAGTACGTTGGCCTTTCGGTCTATCCTGTTGCCATGATTGTCCGAAAATGAGACGGAATGACCCAATGTATCAGTATCAGATGTGTCATATTCTATATTGTGTAAATCATCTGGAGAGGAAGTTTTTTTCAGGATCGATTTCTTAGACCATGAAGTATTAGTAGATCTACCGCTGGGTATGGAGTAGCCTGATTGAGGCCCTTTATTGGGTCTTCTAGGCTAATTAATCTTCTCCCATGCATAAACCTGATTATGCTCATAATCGAGCTTATCCCGTTCATATTTGATCTGCTTTTTTCTAGAAATTTCTTTCTCCAGATCCTTGATGGATTTGGCTAAAGTCTGATCACAATACCTATAACCCTCTATTTTAGAAAATTTGGATAATTTCTTCTGTAACAATTTAGCTTCCTTTTCAACACTTAATTTTTCTTTCGTCTTATTATTTACAATTAATTCAATCAGCTTAAAGGAACATTCATTCAGAATAGTTTTCCAATTCATCTCAAACTCAAGGTCTGTGAAACCAAAAGTAGGCGATTTTTTTATCCTCGGGCCCCTGGGAATGCGCTTAACTTTTGTGTAATTTTCAAGTGAAATAATGTCCCAAAACCGTCTGGTATCCAAAGTTAATAAGCGTTCCAATCTAGCAAAATAATCACAGAGATCAGAGGTATCCTCACATTCAACCTTTGGTTGGTTATCAAACATCCTCTGTGCTTTGGTCAAAATAACTGAAAACATAATCTGCATCCCCAGTGTCAGAGAGCTCTTCCTGTGCAGAATCTTGAGAATCCATTGCATATAACCTTTGGGTATAATCTCAATATAAAAATAAAGGAATATAATGAAAAAATAAAAATCCCAATATAGGTTATATATAAAACAATAATGCTGAAATCCTTGTGTGCAACAATTAGCACAATTAGAAAAAGTACATAGGAGTTGCCCTTCCTTGGTAATCCATATAGAGCATTAGTGAGGAGCAACCAAATTCTTCAGTAGTACATAGATATGTGGTGAGTTGGTGCATCACAAAATAAGCTCACAGAAACATAAGTCCATTCAAATGAATCCAAACTTCAGAACAATTGTATAAGTAACAGAGATGTTCATCCCAGGGAGAGAAGGAGACCTAGTGGTGCCCACACAGCTTCCACATCCAATGGTCCCTAGTGAGACATAATTCACCCATGGGGCATAATCAATAAGCAATCCCACACTAGAGAGGTAGTAATAAAAGGGCTGATGCCCTATACCTGACTGTGTAAGTTCCAAGTGGGATGAATTCTTCAGCGTGCAGTCTTCAGAGATGTAGATCAGAAGGTGAAGGAAGGAAGGAGCACAGCCATCCGCATCCAGAGTGCATGAAATGAAAATAGGGCAACTCCAAGTACAATAAATGAACATATTCCTATCCAGTTCCACAAAGGTATAGAAAAACCCTCTATCCTACATACATAAGGGAGCCATATAAGTGTCTAAATATTAAGAAAAAACCTGGACTGAACTGAAACCAATCCTAATTTGTCCAGTAATATATTTCACAGTAATTAAACATATATATGGCTATCCCTACATAAACTGCACGAAAAAGTTAATATTAAGAAATAGATCAAAAGTAATAAATAGAAACAAAAGGAAAAAGTAGAAATGAACCAAAACTAATTCATAATCCAAATCATAGATCACAAATTAAAAATTACCCTAATCAAGACATTTAATATTCATAATAAAATCCTAATTAGCATGGAACAAATCAACTATCCTATTGTGTACACAAAGAGCCCATGAGGTTTGATCATATGAAAACTGGACGCTGAGCAGAGCAGCTACCGGCACCTACTATTAGCTGAAATTAACGGGGTTCAGCTCCGGGGACCCTCTGCTTCAATCCTGGGTATTTAAAAAAATAGAGCCTAGATTGCTGCTTTAAGGGAGACATTTGGTATGGCTCGCCCTGCAATCTGAACACATTGTTTCAATCCCCCCCCTGACTTCCCCCCTCCCAGGAATATACTGCATCTGCTATTGTATTATTATTTCTAGTTGTTGTTCACCTACATCTTTGAAGCAAGCACCACCCATCTGCTCTGCATGATTGCAGATCATATGTTTATTACAATTTCCGACAAAGAAAATAAATTCTGCGGATTAAATAAGAATTGACAGCAATCATAAGAAAGCTACTGCAGTGTGTTATTGGAATTCTGTGATATTATTCACCCCACCAATATTTAATAGGTAAACAGGATGACACTACCATACCATGCTGTAAACCAGGGTGCTCAAATCCAAGCCCCAAGCCCCCCCCCCCCCCAACAGGTCAGGCTTTCAAGAAATCCCAGCTTCAACGCAGGTGGCTCAATCATACCCTCAGTCGAAGACAGACAAAGCGCTCTGAGAAGTGTGAAACGTTGGTGGGGCTTTTTTGCCCCTTTCTTGTCCTCATGACCATTAAATAATTGTTTTTTATGGGAGACGCACTCTCCTGTTTGTTTATTTTTCTATGGACATTTGTTGTAGTGCTCCGCCATTCTTCCTTTTTCTCTTATAAGGGTCATGTGGCCTGAATTTAAGGTCGTTTTAAGCCTTTCAAATGCCTGAATAGTCTTTGGAGACCATAGTGAAGGATCAGCTCCTTTCTGCTTCAGTGCCATAATGGGAGCTACAACGAATGAGAAATTTTGAATGGACCTACGGTAATAATTGGTGAAGCCTTAAACCCTTGTACGGCTTTCAGACTAATGGGACGAGGTCAATCCAGAGCCGCTGTTACCTTGGCTGGGTCCATGGCAAGTCCAGTATCGGAGATGATGTATCCCAGAAATGAAGTAATGGTCTGATGAAATTGGCGCTTCTCCAATTTTGCGAATAACTGATTCTCCCATAGTCTTTAAAGTACCTGTGTTACATGACCAGAATGTTCCTGTACGGTTTTGGAGAAGATTATTATGTCATCGAGGTATACAATGACATATTTGTCAAGGAGATCTCTGAAGACTTCATTCACAAAGTCCTGAAACACCGCAGGGGCATTACAAAGTCCGAATGGCATAACGAGATATTTGTAATGTCCATCCTGGGTGTTAAAAGCTGTTTTCCATTCAGCTCCCTGACAAATTCTGACTAAATTGTAAGCACATGAGTAGCCAGAAGACTAAGCACTACTTCCCAGATAGGTGAACAAAAAAGACAAAAGGAGAGCATTCCCATATAAAAAAAATTGTTACTGTTGCAGAGGTCTCAGACGATCCCTCTGCAATCCCCCGCTCCCACCCGACAAATCTCCCACCCCCCTGGGGGTGCGCCCCCCAGTTTGCGCACCACTGGTCTAAGACATCCATCCATCTTCTTTACAAAGAAAAAACCTGCACCTATAGGAGAGGAGTACTTCTGGATAAATCCCTTTTGCAAGTTATCTTGAATGTATTCTTTCATGGCCCTGGTCTCAGGAGGTTAAAATAGGTAGGAACATCCTCACGGCGGCACCGAACCAGGTAGTAGGTCGATGGGGCAGCCGAATGATGGATGGGGTGGTAGCTCCTCAGACTGAGCTTTGTCAAATACATCCTGAAATTTGGAGTAGATTTTAGGCAAGTTAGTGTGTATCTGTTTCCGGTACTGAAATCCCATATAGTTTTTGGGAAGGAGTTCTTTAAACAGTAAGGACTCCATTGGAACAGTTGGGATTCAGTCCAATCTATACGAGGATTATGCAACTGGAGCCATTCAGTCCAAGAATGACGTTGACTGTAGGAGAGTGAATGACGTCCAGTTGGATCTTTCGGTGTTATCCTTTCCTGTCTGCAACTGTACGAGGACTGTTTGGTGAGATATAAACGCAGGCTGTAAGGGTCGGCGTCAATAGCTTCTAACCCTACAGGGCAGTTCCTACGCACCAGAGAAATATTATTTCTTTCAGCAAATCCCTGGTCAATGAGATTCCCACCTGACCCGGAGTCCAGCAAGGCCAGTGAAGTGGTTCTGAAGGTTCCACCGGTTAATATGATAGGTATTAAGACCCTGGTTGGTATTTTAGGGGGAGAAGAAAGTAATGTTCCCAGTGTCATTCTCCCGGTTCTCATTGGGTTTTTGCGTTTCCCGATTTATTGGGACAAACAAGTACCTGGTGTCCAGCGTTACCCCAGTACAGGCAGAGTCCGGAATTGCATCTGCGTTGTTTTTCACCGACTGATAGCTTGTTGCCTCCGAGCTGCATGGCTTCTTCTGGTTCCGGAGGTGGAAGGGTAACGGGACCTGTGAATTGATTATGAAGACACTGCATACCTTGCTTGCTATGGGTTTTTTCGGCCTTTCTTTCCTGTAATCTACGATCCATCTGAATGCATAAGGCAATGAGTTCCTCTAATTCAGTGGGACGTTCCTGCGCGGCAAGTTCGTCTTTAAGATTTTCGGTCAGGCCTTGCCAGAATACTGCTACCAACGCATCATCATTCCATCTGGTTTCAGCGGCCATCGTCCAAAATTCGACCGTGTACCAGGCCACTGAACGACTACCTTGGGATATACTGAATGTAGAAGCGAAGAAGCACAGTTACCTTGCGTCCGGGCGTGTCGAATACTCTGCAGAACTCCTTGGTGAATCATGCTATGTCGCTAGCGAGGTCCGGTCTTTGTTCCCAGATGGGTGAAGCCCACGCCAACGCGTCATCAATCAACACAGATACAATATATGCCACCTTAGATCGCTGTGATACAAAATGGGACGGAGTCATTTCAAATTGTATAAAGCATTTGTTATGGAACCCACGACAGCCAAGAGGATCACCGCCGTAGCGATTGGGTACAGGAAGTTGTGGTTCTGACGTTGCAGTTATTGAAATAGGTTCTGGGGCTACTGCTGAGGAAACAGAATTAAATTAGGTACGCTGTGCCTGATCTGTGATGGGTTGAACCGTCACTTGGAGTAGCTCCATACGTTTGTTATTTTGGTCCAGATATTTTTCTTGAACATGCTACCGTGCATGTTCAAAACTCGACCCACCTCAGCGGGGTCCATTTTTGTGGGGCTGAGCATATTGTAATGGGTGCTCTCCACAAACAGGACAGAACCGCGAGGCTGACGTGGGGATTCAGAAAACACCAACCCACAGCCGCGAGAATGCGTCCGGTCTGCTTTTCCGTGGCCGAGTCAGGGTAGGAGAAGTAGGATAATGTTGATACTCGCCGTGGTCTGGGGTTGGAGATATAGAATCGTAGATGTCCATAGCCGAGGTCGAGGTGTAGAGATGTGGGAGTCCAAGTACAAGCTGAGGGTGGATAGAAGGCGGGGGGTCCAGGTACAAGCCGAGGTCAAGGGTACTAGGAGACAAGACAAGGTTAGCAGAATTGCCCAAGGCAAAGCAGGGCACGGCAAGCTGGGTAGCACCTCGTCCCAGGTTAAAACTACTATGCTCAGCTGATTTGGAGCAGGGATCAGTGAGTATATTAAGGCTGTAAGCCAATCATGGGAAAGGCACAAGGCTGAATGAATCGTCAGGAGGCGGAGTAAGCACCGCAGGTGAAGTGGATGATATGATTATCCTGCTGTCAGTGTTAACTCCTGGTTGAGTTATTTTGAGTTATTTTGCCTGACAAGAGTAGAACGGTGCCTACGCACAATCCTGTCAGCGTGAGGCGCGTCACCAGTGGAGCCATGGGGCACGTCACGAGGTTGAGACCCAAGACCGATCCTCACATGTGCCACTTAATCCTTGCAGTGGTAATTAAGATTTATTTACAGTATGTGCAGGGAATGCACTCCCCCCACACTAAAAAAAAGAGCACTTGTATTTCCCCCCCCCCCTAGTATAAGAAATGCTTTATGCGAGTCTGGTGTGCAAAGCTTTTCTTTCATTATAGGAAGAAGTATATCGTCTATTTTGTAGGGTATATCTGCATTTACTGTGTTGGGATTGAGAATAGTTTTATCTTAATTAGATTGTAAGCTCTTCGGGGCCGGGAACTCCTTTTTCTTAATGTTACTTTTATGTCTGAAGCACTTATTCCCACTACGTGTAATTTGTATTATTTGTAATTTATATAATTGTCACGTGTATTACTGCTGTGAAGCGCTATGTACATTAATGGCGCTATATAAAGACATACTGTACATACATACATCTTTTTCTCTCTATGTAACGCTCAACTTCCATTTATCCTCTCTTTGTTGTCCAATCACAAAATACATCACAGAGCATTTGGTCCTTTCCACCTTCATGGTGGGAACAAGTATTCTTACGTGATTATTATAAACCCATCTGTCTGAGGATGGACACACACACTAAACATTGCTTCTCATGGGATATTACGGCGAGATCTTTCCTGGCCTTGTTTCAGTGGAAAGTAGAATTGAAGTAGCTATCAATTTTATCTTTCCATAAACGCCACAGAGCAATGTCACCATAGGCCATACAAGGACAGGCTGGTTCTCTGTGTATTACTTAAAGCAGACTCTACTTGTATTTAAAACTTCAGTGTAACATGAGTTGAGCACAATAATTGATATACAAATAATGAGTGTCTTAAACGTTTTCACACTGTCTTTGAAATAGAAGAATCAAGTAGGTGATTTGGGGATGGTTTAAATGACCTCTCTGTACATTGGGAAGCAATCAGTGGAGTATACATTTTAGAGGGCATGGATTATTGGATTAATTGTTCCGTTACATTGCTTTATACTGTATACGCATATTCTGTCAGTTTTTCATAACATTATTATATTGCAAAACAGATCAACATGTGCATATCTAGTTTGGCACTAAGATTTCTTTGTAACAGGGTGATTTGTAGATAAAAAAAAAAAACTAGATCCCTTTTACATACTGTAAATTACCTACTTTACTGCCACTCTCACTTTTATAAAGAAAAGCTGTGCTCTACTATTATTTACCAGTTGGCTAAAGACGCAGTGACCTGGATACCAAGGGAGACTGCCATTGTTCTTTAAAAAGTCATTTGTATAAAAACAAATTTGATTGCTGTGTGGTGGACAGATTGTACCTAAATCAGTCAATTCAATTCTGCCTGAAAGTAAATTATCTTAAGAGCATGGCAATTTGGTGCAAAAGCACTTCCATTAATGCAATTGCTAAAATACATACAGTATATTTACAGGTGTGAGCAAATGTATAAACAACTCTGTTTTCACATTAATGTATTTGTTTTGTTTTTTAGCGAGTTATTTGAATAGCAAATTAACTATCCCTCTGTCTATGTGTCTGCACCAAGTAATCTATGTCAAGTCTACTTCTTTAATGCATATATTATGATATATTGGAATATTAAGTATACTGTTCTCTACCCCCTACAGAAGTAACCCCTTCCATGCTAAAGCTACTGGAGCAGTGTCTGGGTTACAGGCAGTCCTCGGTTATCCAACAGAATCCGTTCTGGAAGTAGCATTGGATAGTGAAACCGTTGTAAAGTGAGTCCCATGTTAATCAGTGGCGGTGAGCGTTGGATAACGCATTCAGGCGTCGTAAAACGGCTCTTAGGGTAGCATTGTAATGCGTTGGATATGCCATTCGTTGTAAAGTGAAACCTAAACTCGACACAAATAGTATTTAATTCGGCTGGCACAAGAGTCTGCTACATTCAGTCGGTGGTTTATGTACACCATACATCTATAAAGAACCTGTTCCTTATACATATACAACGAAAAAAATCAGTCTTCCACAATGAAATAATGCAAACCCATTTCTAAGGTATATTTTAGTTTTATAAAACGGAAGCAGAGGTTTACTCAATGATATACTGTATACCCGAGGTGGGCAACCCTGTCGCCAGTCGCCACAAGTGGCGAATTGGCCATGAGTGTTGGCGAATTTGAGTTTGCCAGCTCCCACAGTAAAATAAACTTTTTCCTGATGGCATGTGCTGGTTTCCGCTTTCTGAATGAGTCATTGACGCAGCACAGCCATCCAATACTGAGGTGAGTGACGCAGCACAGCCATCCAATACTGAGGTGAGTGACCCAGCACAGCCATCCAGTACTGAGGTGAGTAAAGCAGCACAGCCATCCAATACTGAGGTGAGTGACGCAGCACAGCCATCCAATACTGAGGTGAGTAAAGCAGCATAGCCATCCAATACTGAGGTGAGTGAAGCAGCACAGCCATCCAATACTGAGGTGAGTGAAGCAACACAGCCATCCAATACTGAGGTGAGTGAAGCAGCACAGCCATCAAATACTGAGGTGAGTGACGCAGCACAGCCATCCAATACTGAGGTGAGTGAAGCAGCACAGCCATCCAATACTGAGGTGAGTGACGCAGCACAGCCATCCAATACTGAGGTGAGTGAAGCAGCACAGCCATCCAATACTGAGGTGAGTGACGCAGCACAGCCATCCAATACTGAGGTGAGTGAAGCAGCAGAAGGTGATAGCGCTGAGGTCAGTGAAGCAACAGGTGATAGTGCTGAGGTGAGGGAAGCAGACGAACAGAGTGTGTTGTTTTAAATGTTCGATTGAGCAACCTAATTTCTCAATTTTTACATGATGTGGCGATTTATACTTCTCATTCGCCACACCTGTGGCTACATTGAAAAATAGGTTGCCCACCTTTGTTTTACACCGACCAACTCTATACATACATTTCTATTCATTGCTCATGAATATAGAAGGTCACACAGTTGATCTAATACTGTATATACCTGAATCATGGACATTAATAAACAATTGGACAATATATTTGAATTGTAAGATTTAAGAGCTTGAAGTAAATGTGAATCATTATTATCATATGAGTCATTAAAAAGGGCATCCTTTTTTCACAGCATTCGAAGCAGTTACCAGAGTTCCATATTTCACTGGCACACACACAGGTCAGCCACAGACGCCAGACACTGAAATCTGGTGCATTGTTCAATGCTGTAACACAGCTAGTGAGACTGCTTCCCAATGAGTGAGACATCACAGGTACAGTATGAACTCCAGGGAGACCACCTTGTTATTGAAATACCCAGTTTGACGTTCTCATGGAACACATTTTTAATTCCAGATCACTTTTGCTGTTTTTATACATTGGATGTGTAGCCCCAGTTATTAAGATTCATATCATTATATGCTAACATTTTATTATATTCCATCAGGAAGAAACTACTCGTTTTTTTCCCCCCCAACTCCCCTCTTATTTTTATAGGACATTAGTACCGGGAGCTGAAATTGACTCAGTTCAGCTCTGTGGACCCCTTGTTTCCCACCTATGTTAAAAACAATAGTGGGGACACGTGAGTAACTGCTCTTTTAATTTAGTAGTATACTGTACAATAAGCAGAAGCTTTTGTTCAATCACAATCATTTTACACCAAAAGGCATCAGTGGATTTGTTTCTATGTTTTTTTTCTTTTTACAACGGTTTGTACTGAACATTGGAATCCACATGTACAGTATATTTGCCATGCAATAACCAGACCTCTGATTCGTTTTCATTCCTTTTTATCCCATCACCAGAGCCTGATGCTATCTCACAATGTACTCAGAAAAGGAAATGCTACCAAAGTTAAATATGCTGGGCAAGGATTTACTGAATATGATCATTTCAATGTATCTATCAGGATTCCAGGCAAATGTAACTCAGGTCAACTGGAACTCCGTGCCACTCTGCTGACAAATGTGTTTTGCCTCAGCATGACAAGTAAACGAACTCCGCTCTGATGTAAAGCATGCATGTACTGTAGTGTATACTCATTCCCGATTCCTTTTCACTGCCGTGACACTATATTTGATCAAATTAGAGCAGCAGGAGGGATTTGAAACAAAGCCTGCGTAAGAAATAATGACTTGAGTGCCTGTACTGTGGATAAAGGAATAGACACACTTAATCAACTCCAATCAATATTAACGTACAAAGCCAGGACAGCAAACCATACCGCACATTTGCAATGCAATAAGATATGAAGGCATTTAGTCATGCTGGAGATATTCATAGTAGCAGCATCCCTTATAGACAAATACACGTTGTGTCTCTTCCACACACGGGAGTTTAAATGAATACAAGCATTTGGTCTTTAATCAATGTTATCTTGATAATAACACCATAAGGGGAACATATTGCATTTATTTAGTCAGTCTGACTTCCATAAGTAAACGTTAGACCCACAGTATGGTCCTTAATTAAAGATTATGGCATAGGAAGAGGAAACACAAAGCCTGAAAATGTCACCAAATACACAGTGTCCTTACATTCTTTTTTAACCATTTTAGTGCTGGAGGAGGCTGTGCCACAGGGCTATGGAGGGGTTAAATGTCAGGTAATGTTTGTCATACATTTCACTTCTAGAGAATGAATTCCAACAAAATGAATGGATGTCTCACATCCAGTAAAGGGGCTGAAAGGCATTTAATATTATTCATTTATATTGTAGCTACAAGAGATTAGTAGATGAAATATGCCATTATAGATTAACATACAGGGATATAAAAACTGGACAGATTATGTGGGCCTATAGAGATCACCAGAATCGTGTGCCAAGTCTAAATGGTGTATGAAGTCATCAGAATGCCATTGGAAAATCCATTAATGATCAAAATGTGTTTCCAGTAATACGGTCTTAATTAAATGTGGCGGCTAACATTGAATGTATTAATGTAGGAACCATGTCTCAGAAGATAGTGAAATGTATGCTCAATTCACTTTTCTACTTTTAATTATTATGCCAGAAACTTCCTTTTGGGGTAACATATTGCCTTGATATATGATGTATCCTTAGGTTTAATAGTTTTTGCAAATGCTATTGAAATGCTATCTACTTTAGTAGTTGTACAGTATCTATTGAGATAAAAGGGCAGATTTGAAAACAAACAATAGAGTGGGCCTCACCGTCAGTGCATAGAATTTAAGTCACAAATCAGGTGGTTTCATCAATAATAATATATTGTATTTTTTTAAAGCACGGTTCAGTTGCAAAGTACTTTACAATAAAACTTCAGGTGCACTGGAGTACGGTCTGGGTATAATGTTGGCATATAACTGGTGTCATAATCTGTACTCCATCCTACTAGGATGGGAAAGGATTGAAGCAGTTATAGCTGGGTATTCTGAAGCACAAAGAGATATACTGTACAATAGGGCTTTGTACAAAAGCAAACAGAGTGATTATAGGCAGGCACTGTACGTAGTGATATTCAAAATGTTTGCAAAAGTTCATTAACCCGGCAAAATCTGCCATAAAGTTTGAACTTTGGACAAAAATCACACTGAACCGGTACCTAAGGAATGAGTAGAACTAAGAACTCTGATTGCCAATAAAAGTTTTAAACCTGTATCTTGTTTACTAAGTTGTCATGGTTCAAAAGCCAAAATGAGTGTAATTTGAAAACACCTGACTAATCATTGGGCCTCAATGGTAAAACAAAGAGGGTGAGGGGGAAAAGGGGACTGTTTTAATTATTTAAAAAGCAAGGGGGGGCAAGATATTACCTCAGTTGTCCTGTGGGGTACAATTTTGTCTCCCAGACAGAAAATATCTTGTTTGCTTTTGCTTGAACTGGGGCGGCCAATAATCATTTGCAACATTGACATTTGCAGCATTCTATTGGTGACCCAATGGCCGTCTTTGTAGATTTTTGTGCCAAACACAAGCACAAACAAAACTACAAATATATCTCAAGACTGAGGGGGAGGGGGGCCCCAGATAACCTGTTTTTGGTGGAGCTACTGCTTAAATTGGTAACTTAACTTTGATGATGACTTAGTACTGTATACTTATTAGCACATGCAACATAATATGGTCTTTTCAGTGAATGTGGCACCTTGCAACAACAACAGAAATGTAGATAAGCTTGCCGCACACCAAAAAATAAATAAATATGATACTTTTACTGGTGCTCCTGAGACCAGGGAAAACCTGTTAGTGAGACGTAGATAGATACAGATAAGAAAACGAGTCCGGGCACTGTGGATTGTCTCAAAAAAATAATTAATTAAGCCTGTGGGCCTATGCCGTTGGCTGAATAATAATTTTTTTGGAGGAAATCCGCAGTGCCCTGACTCGTTTTCTCATCTGGACCTTCCAAATAAAAACAATTGGGCAAGAATACTTGGCATAATAGAGCACCTCCTACAGTGGGGCTTAATAAAACCGATCATACAATGTCATATACTGTATTTAAAGCTACAATCCTGGCCATTTTGTAATAGGATTTTGTTGCTATATTTGAACCAGGGGTCTCTTGGAGGACTATGCTTATATGTTTATTTTTAGTTGCCCAGAAACCCCCATGAGATACATACCGTTTTAGTTGTCGGTTTAATTCCTGGATTGTCAAAGATGGCACCCGCAGTCACCCAACAGGAAGCCAAAGTGTCATCCGTGGCAACTTCCTAGTGGCCAAGGGATTTGGTGCCATTTTGATTTCCCAAACGGGAACTTTAACACTGGCAGCTAAAACTACGTATCTTGGGAACTATGGGTGCACCTGGATCTTATATAAAAAGCGCAGTTCAGCCCGGAAGGTCTCCCTAGTTCTAATTCTTTAAAAACAAGGTTAAGAAAAAGAACAAGTAGATGGGATTGCTGATTTAAAATTTTTCTTCCATTTTGCAAATTTCTAATCTTATTCACTTTAGTGTTTTTTTATTCATAGGAACCAGTGAAAATACTGTAGGCTGGAGATACATTTCACATTTCCAGATTGCTTGGATGAACCATTGCTTTTCAGGGTCATCTTCACATTAGTATTTAGTTTCCCACTAACGTCAAACATCTTACTCTCCTTCTCAGTAATTGGGCAGCTGTGTAAAGGTACCCACCAAACTTCATGCCTCTTCTTCAGTAACTTTTTGGGCACCAAAGCAAACCACAGCCCAGAACAGATTTCAAAGCAATGTGAATCATGAATCCCAATACACAAACAACAAAAGGGGAAGACAGCACTCAAATTGACAATAAACAGAATGCAGGGTGCAAAAGGAAATGATTATTTGTATTTTATTTTCCAATACACAATTGTACAGAACTGCTTTGGACTTGAATAGGTAATTTAAACCTAGTAACATCTTCTCCTTGTGGAATTGTCTTTTAATTAATGGGATATCCTTTTGGAAAAACATGTGAATGTTAAATATGTATATGTTATGCTGATAGGGAAATCAATGCTTAAGAGACCAAATTATATCTCGTTGTAAAAAAAAATCAAGATAAATTATGTGCATTAAAAATAAGAAAATGTGAAATAAGACACCCATTTATAGAAAAATGGCAAGCACTTTGTTGCTAAGGGATGCTGCACTTTCTCCAAAAAGCAGAAATACGTCCAGGGCGGTCCACTTACCTGTGAGTTGATCATAAGACCCGTCGAGATCTCTTGAATCAGAAAGGTTCTGTTTCCTACCTTTTCCTCTCATCTTGATGCAGAATTGTATGTACAGATATGTCAAAAGTGACCGTCTTTCTCCCCCCAGCCCCTTAAAGACCCCCAGCTGCTTGAGACCTGAGAAGGGAAAAGGTGACAAAAATCTTTTCCTGCCCAATAGATTTCCAGTCTTCTGTACAATTCCCAAAGCCAGGATAGAAAGAGAAGGGGTTCCTGCTCAGACTGCTGGCTGTCTCCTCTTCCTCTCTCCGGGCTGTGATGTTTCAGTCCCTCACTGGGCTGTGTTTTATTGTTTTCCCCTTCTGTGTAAAGGATCTTTTGTTTTTTTTACTCCCCAATGTGCTGAGTTCCAGATCTGGAGGCGGAGAGAAGCCGGAGAAGGGGTTACTCAATACTTAATCCTTTCCGTACTATTCATTTTCTCTGCTTTCACCACCTGCTGTTAATCCCCCTGTGCAACCCCCTTCTCTCTCTCTCTCTCCTCTACCTCTTATTTCTGTCCATGTGATTAAAAAGGCAGAGGAGGAGAGGAGAGGGGGAGGAGAGGGGCAGTGGAGGAGAGGGGCAGAAGGGTAGGGGAGGAGAGGGGCAGATCCTCTCAGCGCAGGCAATTTCTAGGGGGAGTTTTTCTCATTTCTTTCCTCTGCTTTTCTTACCTTCTATTGCCGTAGAATAACTTTGATATCCTGTGCTAGTCTCTCCTTCTTGGTTATTGTCTCACTCTCACTGTCTTTGTCAGTGTGGGTAGTTGGTAATACAATAAGAAACTCCTTGAGCTGTAAGATCATTTTCGTAGCACAAACCTAAATAAACAATGAAGCTTCCAGTTTTTTTCCTGTGTCAGAGTAATCTGAAATCTCCCCCTCTTTCCATGCCCCCTCCTCCTACTCCCCCCTTCCCTCCGCCCTCTTCCCCCCCCCTCCTCTTCCCTCTCTTCACCCCCCTCTTCCCCATCTTCATCCCCTTCCTCCTCCCCTTCCCCCCCAACTTCCCTTCCCTCTACCCCCCCCCCTTCCTCCCCAACTTTCCTTCCCTCTATCCCCCCTTCACTCCCATCCCTCTAACTCCCCTTCCCCATTCCTATTTCCCCCCCTACCCCCATCCCTCTTTCCCCTTCCCTCCCATCCCTCTTTCCTCCCTCCCCCATCTCTCTTTTCCCCCTTCCCTCCCACCCCTCTTTTCCCCCTTCCCTCCCACCCCTCTTTTCCCCCTTCCCTCCCACCCCTCTTTTCCCCCTTCCCTCCCATCCCTCTTTTTCCCCTTCTCTCTTTCCCTCTCCTCCTCCCTCTCTCCCTCATTATTGCTACTGACTTGTGCTTCAGCCTCAGTTCAAATTAAAGTGTGACTGAACTGAATATAGAACCTGCAAGGAACTGACTGAAAGGAACATTCTCTTGTGACTCAGAACTCGCACAGCATGGACTGTACAGTCAGCAGCCTTCTTGTAAGGATTCCCATTATACAAATATAATCACCTGCCCCTTAAACATAACCTGATACATTCTTACTTTTAACAAGGGTCACTAATGTTCTGCAGTGCCCTCAATAAATGGACATCTACCATCATGTAAACTTCAGGCATGGGCAATTAAATTGCCCAATTAAATCCCCAATGTTAGCTGCCCAACTAAATCTCCAATGATAACAGTCTAAGTAATCTTAAACCATCTCTATTTGGTCCATTTTATTCCCATTGAAAAAGTTGATGCATTAGATTGATGCCAGAAAAACCTAGATATGTAAATGAGACCAAAGAAGAGAACAAAGTGTCTATTAACAGAGATATTAATTAAACTTGCCATACAATACCTCAACAAGTAGACTGTTTTCCAGAATTTGCTGAAGAACAGCGATCACTAAATTGATTCTCCACCAATATCATTAGATAACTGAAGTATAGTAGTGGAGTTGGATCAACGCGATGGTAATGGACTGTTAACTTTAGCACACTACTAATGATTATTTAGCTCTTGGCTCCCGTGGGAGGTTTCAAAAAGTATATTTGGAGTAATGGCGGCCAATTTACTCTATAAAGACTTAATATATTTATGTTGCCATATTTTCATGTAATAACAAAAAAAGTGTATTTAGCTCTATACTGTTCTGTTATACACTATACTAGAGATGTGTACATTTTAAAAGTAAATATGCAAGGTAACGTGGCCCCTATATAGTACTATTTACTGCATTTTCCAAAATTCTGGCAAAATGTAGTCAAATGAGAATTTGGTAAATGAGAATTTTCACAGGTAGTGTTAGGACCTGCATAGTGGTCATGCCGTGACGTGGCTGCAGGGTTATAACGCTTTGGCCAAAACGTATAAATAAATGACCCTTACTTATGAAAAGACGAACAATTAAGTATAGTATTTAATTATATATTTTTTGTCATATTGGATGTAGGATTGGGTATTTTTGTCTTTTGTTGTAAAAACTTGGCAATAGTGGCAAATACCTGGCAATTCAAACGTTTTCAAATAGAAAAGAAAACCGCAATAATTTTGCAAACCAATTTTGAAGTCACGTGTGCAACTCTGCAGTATCCATAATATAAATACCTCTTTGTTTAGTTAAAAGAATAACCAATGCCACAACAATAGTATTCTTTACATATATAGGATAAGAGAACTATGGTTCACTGAAGTCACAATACTTTTAAAGTGGATCCATTGTTCTTAGAAGATTGAAAAGCACAAGTTAAGTACAAATTCCTTGGTAGATAGGGAAACCTGGATTCCCAAAAGTGACAGAAAGGAACATTTGGGTGAAAGGAAGTTGGTCTTCTGAGCAGTTCTGTCCCTAGGTTATGTGCCGTGCTTAGGCAAGCACTAAGAAGGACGCAGCCCCCTCCACCCCCCGCCCCCCTCACCAAAAAAAAATTCCCCCAAAAACAATTTTACCAATTTTTTTTTTACCCTCCCTAGGTAGAAAGCAGAAGGTCTCCGGAGATGAACCGCATTACTTTTGGTTCCCCTGCTTCCTCAGATACTTACTTCTTTAGGTATCTCCTGCTCAGGTTTAGATGTCCCATCACATGGGCCAATAGGAAGCTATGACATCACAAGCGACTTCCTATTAGCCCATGTCACCGGGGGCTTTAAACCTGAGCAGAAGATACCAACACCCTCTAAATATCCCAGGAAGCAGGGGGGTCTTCGCAGCCAAAACGTATGCAGTTCAGCTGCGGAGACGCCTGCTTGAATCGTACATATAATACAATTAAATTAAAAGAAAGGAAACATTTCCCTCTTGCCGCCCCCTGAGACCTGCCGCCCCTAGGCAGTACCTAACCCAAGGTATGCCTAGGGACAGGCCTGCTTTTGGGCATTATGAAGCAATGGAATATTACATGGCGTACATTTAGGTAGCATAAAATATACGTTACCAATTAAAGGAAGGAAAAAACAAACTGACCGGCATTCGCTTGAATGGAAGAGGTACAGGGAAAATTCCACGTGTGAGAGGCATGTGAAAGAAATACATGTCCAAAGCTGACATACTGTAAGCTGCAAAGACTACGATTACCTGCCTGCAAATGCAAAAGAAATATCTATGAAAAATATGCCAGCGTAGATGAAATAAAAAGTGTATTATATTACAAAGTGGTGGTTGAGAAGTATACATAAAACATATATGGATGGCATATATACCTATGGAAATTCAATGTGCAATTTAGGCTAAACACGCATTGATTAATAGTTGACTTTTAGGGCAAAACTATTGTCTATCACGTCACCAACAGTTGTGAAGATACACACGTACATTCAACAGGTGGGACGATTCAAATGCAAATGTTGGTATTGTTGTTGAATGAAGAGCTGTGCACTCGGAAAAATGCTAATTCAAGCACAAATGTACCCACAGTGATAAGCAGGTATGAGATGTACGGTTAATGTAGGGAATCGGATATACTGCATGATCAATGCAATGATTGAAGAGAATAATGTTTGTCATGCAGATATGCAAAGAAGTGCATGATTACATGTTGTTTATAAATAATTTCAAGATAAAATGTGAGGGAAAGAGAAAGAAGACCACAATTGTGTTATAAGGCCTATAACCTCCCAGAAGAATCCAAAAGCAAACGTGACAGTAAATCTGCATCGGTAGGATGGTAAACCAGTTTCAGAACAGCCACAATGGGACTGGTGCTCTGTTGACTTTAGGCAAAGTGCAAAAGAAAGGTTTATTTGTATTTGTCAAATGTAATGTATCAAGATCGGGCTGAACCATATCATTTTGTGGTCATTGTTTTTTAGTCATTCTTTCTCAACAGGCAAATTGGATACAAATCCCATCACTCAAGTCCCAAGATGCACAAATGCCACATTTGATCAACCAATGGTAACCAAAAAAACGTAGAGAACACAGGATATGTAGAAATGCCTTGCTTGGAGGCGCCCTGGAAAGGGGAAGGCAGTGTAGCACTTGTTTTGAAGTTGAACAAATGTTGAACTGTATGAGTACAGATGGAGGTGGAAGAAAAGGGCCATAGATCATATTGAAACCCTTTCAATTGCATTAGATGTTTACCACAAGAAGTTAGGGAAGATACACAAATCTGTTATGTGCAGTAGCCACTGTACTTTCCACTGGTATAGTGTTGGCCTTGTCAAAAGAGATAACTTTTCTACAGGTTTAAGCATTCACTGAATGGACCTTGCTGTTGGTGCCCAGTGACACGTATGGAGTGGTTAAGTGAGTAAAGGCACTGACTCTAAGAATAACAACACTGAGTTGGGAGCAGGGAAACCTGGTTCAAATCCTGGTGTCAGCTTCTTGTAACCTTGGGAAAGTCACTTTATCTCCCTGTGCCTCAGGCACCAGAATCATAAATTCTAAATTCATCTGGGCCGGGACTGTGTCTGAAAGAATTCCTATGTGCTGCGTACCATGCACTATACTATAATTGCGAAGCACTCTGAGTCCCATCGGGAGAAAAGCATTATATGAAATAAAGTTATCATTATCATGGTGGATGTGTGGGTTAAGTCGGAATGGTATCATCGTGGAAGATTTTAATCTACTATGAATGAACACACATTTGAATGTTCAAAATATTTTCTTAACTACCATAGAAAGCAGTTTTGTTTTGACATATCCTTGTTACAGTATATTCAAAACTCTGGATTTCTTGTAAGAGGTATTTAGCTCCCGTAATGGTTTAGCGCCTTTTATTGTTTGGCATCCTGCTAACCAGATTCAGCATGGCAATAATACTATGACAGCCTCAACAGCCAGGTAGACAACAGTCAACCTCAGATTATTTTCTGCATTTCATTTTATTTCTCCTTTTTTCTTCTCCTTTGGCTATGAATTGTTTATGTCAGAGGAATTTTTGATATGTATATTTTATGGCCAGTAAGGATGATCTTTTAATTAGGGAATGGGTACATCGTAAACCAGGGTGGAGATTAGTTATTTTACTTCCTTTCATATATGTGTGTAGCCCCTTTTCCCCGTACCAAAGGAGCCACCAGTACTGCTGTTACCCGTTTGGCTACCAGAAGGCCTGAGCCTCCGACTCTGGGAGCCTGGGGCGTCACTTGATCGCCTTGGTGCAGCGCCTCCACCTGCGAGGGATCCAAGCGTAGTGGGATGAGACCCTCACAGGAACCAATATTAACAGTCCAAAAGATAGTACCAGCACACTCTGTCTCACAGCTATAGATATAAGCGAATACCAGTGTAGGGAATATGAATAATTTAATGACACTAATAATAAACTGAAAATATAGCAACAATAGCCAATACGCCAATGCAAGAATAAATATCCCCATAGAGCAAAAATAAAAGGGGATAGAGGGGGAAGAAGGAGAAGGGGAAAAAACATGAAACAAAAGGAAAAAATCACAAAAATGGAAAAAGGAAAGCAAACTAGGGGGGTGACTTTTCGAGGGGTGACCTCTTCATCTGGCCCATTCCCCCTGGTCCCAAAGGGTCCCAGAGGCACTTCCCTAAGCCTTCCCTCCCCACTGTCAAATAATCCCACACTCAGCTAAAGATATAAATCAAAAGTCTTATAGAGGGCAAATCACATAAGCAGACACCAGATATCAAACAATAAATGGGAATACATGAATATTGTGAACGACAAAGTACATATGCAGATATCAGATGTCAAACAGTAAACAAGTAGAAGCAAACCCTCTATCAACAGCTCCTAGTGCCCTGTGGCAAGTAATCACACACACAGGTATATAATAATGGGTTTAACTGAACATATGTCACGGAAGCCTGTACCACACAGTATACATACATATATATATATATACAGTGCTCGACAAACCCGGTTGCCAACTCGCCAGCTGCGATCGGATATTGGCTCGTGGCCAGTAACCTTTCCCCTGCTCTGCAAAAAAAAATCCCCTGTTCGAAAAAAAAAAAATTGAAAAAAAAAAAATCGTAGCTGATTGGCTGTGACGTGAGATGGAGTTGCCAGGACTTCAAACCGCCCTTTCTGCATGGGTAAGTAATGGGGGGGAGGGGTTGAGTGAGTGCGTTCGTGCGCATCTGCTGCTGCTCCTCCTCCTCCTCCTCCTCATATCCTGCTGTATAATTGTGTCAGCTCCTATAATTTACAATTTACTGATCCGGTCATGGAGGAGTTTGGACAGATGCTTCAGGTGGGGGGAATTTAATGCACTTTAAATATTTATATACTGTATACACTAATACATCCTTCCCCCTCTCTCCGGTGCTCCCGCTGCCCGCGCGGGTCTGAACATACTGTAAAAGCCGGGGTGTTTCCCTCCCCCCCCTCCTGTGTTCCCGCTGCCCGCGCGGGCCTGAATATACTGAGGTAGCCGGGGTGTTTCTTCCCTCCCTTCCGGTGTTCCCGCTGCCCGCGCGGGTCTGAATATACTGAGGTAGCCGGGGTGTTTGTTCCCTCCCTTCCGGTGTTCCCGCTGCCCGCGCGGGCCTGAATATACTGAGGTAGCCGGGGTGTTTCTTCCCTCCCCTCCTGTGTTCCCGCTGCCCGCGCGGGCCTGAATATAATGAGGTAGCCGGGGTGTTTCTTCCCTCCCCTCCTGTGTTCCCGCTGCCCGCGCGGGCCTGAATATAATGAGGTAGCCGGGGTGTTTTTTCCCTCCCCTCCTGTGTTCCCGCTGCCCGCGCGGGTCTGAATATAATGAGGTAGCCGGGGTGTTTCTTCCCTCCCCTCCTGTGTTCCCGCTGCCCGCGCGGGTCTGAACATACTGAGGTAGCTGGGGTGTTACATCCCCCCTCCTCTCCTGTGTTCCCGCTGCCCGCGCGGGTCTGAAGATATTGCAGTTGCCGGTGATTCTCTCCCCTCGGTGCTCGCGCGGGGCGGGAGGAAGTAGTGTGTGTGTGGTGTGTGTGTGTGTATGAGAGAGAGATCGAGAGTGTGTGTGTATGGGAGAGAGAGTTTGAGTGTGTGTGTGTGTGTGTGTGTGTGTGTGTGTGTGTGTGTGTGTGTGTGTGTGTGTGTGTGTGTATATGGGAGAGAGAGATTGTTTGTGTGTGTGTGTATGGGTATGAGATTGAGAGTGTGTGTGTGTGTGTGTTTGTGTGTGTGTATGGGAGAGAGAGAATGTGTGTGTGCAGGACACCAGAGGTAACCCCCCAGTCAGTCACCCCCCCCCCCACCAGTCAGTCATCCCACCCCCCCACTCAGTCAGTCACCCCCCACCCAGTTACCCAGTCAGTCACCCCCCTCCCCCCACACAGTCACCCATTCAGTCACCCCACCCCCCACCCAGTCAGTCAAAAGTCCCCCAGTCAGTCATAGTGTCAGTCATACCACCCCCCCACCCAGTCAGTCATCCCCCCCCCCACATAGTCACCAAGTCAGTCATCCCACCCCCCACCCAGTCACCAAGTCAGTCATCCCACCCCCCCACCCAGTCACCAAGTCAGTCATCCCACCCCCCCCCCAGTCAGTCAGTTACCCCCCCCACTCAGTTACCCCCCCCAGGTCAGTCAGTTGCCCCCCGTCTCTTCCCCTTCTCTGTCTCTCTCTCCCCCTTCTCTGTCTCTCCCCTCTCTGTCTCTCTGTCACTCCCCTCTCTGTCTCTCCCCTCTCTGTCTCTCTGTCTCTCCCCTCTCTGTCTCTCCCCTCTCTGTCTCTCTGTCTCTCCCCTCTCTGTCTCTCTGTCTCTCCCCTCTCTGGCTCTCCTCTCTCTGTCTCTTTGTCTCTCGCCTCTCTGTCTCCCTCTCCCCTCTCTGTCTCCCTCTCCCCTCTCTGTCTCTCTCCCCTCTCTGTCTCTCTCCCCTCTCTGTCTCTCTCCCCTCTCTGTCTCTCTCCCCTCTCTGTCTCTCTGTCACTCCCCTCTCTGTCTCTCTGTCTCTCCCCTCTCTGTCTCTCCCCTCTCTGGCTCTCCTCTCTCTGTCTCTTTGTCTCTCGCCTCTCTGTCTCCCTCTCGCCTCTCTGTCTCCCTCTCGCCTCTCTGTCTCCCTCTCGCCTCTCTGTCTCCCTCTCGCCTCTCTGTCTCCCTCTCGCCTCTCTGTCTCCCTCTCGCCTCTCTGTCTCCCTCTCGCCTCTCTGTCTCCCTCTCGCCTCTCTGTCTCCCTCTCCCCTCTCTGTCTCCCTCTCCCCTCTCTGTCTCCCTCTCCCCTCTCTGTCTCCCTCTCCCCTCTCTGTCTCTCTCCCCTCTCTGTCTCTCTCCCCTCTCTGTCTCTCTCCCCTCTCTGTCTCTCTCCCCTCTCTGTCTCTCTCCCCTCTCTGTCTCTCTCCCCTCTCTGTCTCTCTCCCCTCTCTGTCTCTCTCCCCTCTCTGTCTCTGTCTCACTCTCTCTCTGCCTCACACTCTCGATCTGGATATCTTACTTACCCTATATATCTTAACTGCCCTATACTATACTAACATAACTTATACTGCTTTCTTCCAGATCTGACTCAAGCTTCACACGGGAGACATCGGAATCCCCCCTAACCCAGAAGACAGGTAGGGAACATCTCCCCTCCAATGTATAACATTGCGGGAATGAGGGTACCTGGGCATTGAGGGACTGCGGATCAGGTAAGATCCCAGGCGGGATTGCTGCTTTAGATTTGTGAAGCGGGGACGTCCAGACACTGGTTAATGGGTTCAGGAAACTAGTCATTCACATCTGGCTTTTTTTTCTAGATCCGACATTTATGCACATACACATACACACACACTCAATCTCTCTCTCCCACACACACACACACACACTAACACACGTAACAAGGACCAATTGTAGTATAATGTAATACTATAAATAAACTTATGTCAAAAACGAATGTTCTTACTAGGAATTTATTCAATTCATTTTATTTATGTATTATTTTAAAAGCGGGGGCGGGACTAGGGGCGGGGTTGGGGGCGGGACTAGGGGCGGGACTAGGGGCGGAACTAGGTGGCGAGTAGATTTTTTGGTTCGGCGAGTAGATTTTTGGGTGATTTGTCAAGCACTGTATATATATATATACACACATATATATATATATATATATATATATACACACATATATATATATATATATATATATATATATATATATATATATATATATATATATATATATATACACACATATATATATATATACACACATATATATATATATATATATATATATATATATATATACACACATATATATATATATATATATATATATATATATATAAATATATATATATATATATATATATATATATATACACACACACACACACACACACACACACACACACACACACACACACACACACACACATATATATATATAAACAAAATTACAGTGCCAGAACAAATAAGGACAATCAATATGGACAGTACTAACTGTAAAGAGTGAACACTAAATGAATTGTACCAATAGACAAACTACAAAAGACATACAAACAAACACCAAATAAGACAAGGAATGAGGGAATGGGAAGGGTATGGACACAATAGGAAAAAGAAAAAAAAGGGGAAAGCCAAAAAACAAAGAAAATAAACCTTAATAACAATAAAAAATATAAGAACACTGGAACTCCCATATAGCTATGCGCAGGGTCAACCACCTTCCTCGATATTTCTACAAAACAAAAGGGTACAGCGTGGGCTCCATAGTGTAAATAGTAACCGGTTTATTTTCACAGTGCTAAAATCAGTTCACTCACAGAATCTCAATAGAACAAACGCCTTGGACAGAAGCTCTGTAATCCTGTGGTTCATCTGCTGATTGGGAGCTTGCAGCTTGCGGTTTGAGAGCGTGGCCAGCTCTTCCATATGCGCTGTCGGGTAGCACAGAAGATGTGCGTCCACTCTCTGGTCCCCCAGCACAATAGTAACTGCACCTTCGGTTCCACTCTCCGCAACACTCCTTTCTTCCGTGATATACAGCAGGAATTAGAAGCAGGTTTCAGGCTGAGCCAAGAGCATTAACACCCTTACGCGTTTCGTCGCTAGGGTAATGGCGACTTCATCAGAGGAGAGAGAGTGGTGGAGTCCTCATGACTCATATAGTCCATGTTAATTGATTAATTGCTAATCTTCACTCCACCCAGTTCTTTGAAGGGGATCCAGGGAGCCCTATTGGCTATCTTGTGCCTCGTGACCATTCTCCTATAGCATTCTGGGGAGTGTAGTTCCCCTGCGGAGCTCTTTGCAAGATGGCCACCGCTTCTCTAATCCTCTGCGCAAGCGCGCCTCTCTCTATTTGCTGCCGGGGTGTCGGGACTCCTCTGCACATGCGCAAGTTTTCTCTTTGCATGCGTGGTAAATGAACAATGGCGGCGCCTTTACCGACGTCCGCTGCGGAGCTCCCGAGTGTCGGAGCAGCTCCCTATCTGTCCGCAGCCCCCACCGGAGTCGCACCCCCCTCCCGGAGCAGTCCTGGTAGCAAGTCTGCAAGCCAGAAGGTATTGTTTCTGTAACCCAGTTTTAAATCAGCTGAACCCCGTTATAATGCGGTCCTTGGGGTCCACGGAATGAGACTGCATTATAACTGGGACCGCGCAAGGACTTACCGGCATCTGCATGTGTGTGTGTGTCTGTTAGCAATAAAGTATTGAATGTTTAAAGGGGAAAAAAATCCACGTGGTGTTAGGAGATGTGTGTGTGTGTGCGTCATGTGACCCTCCTCTGCGCTCGAGAAGCTTACGGCAGGGGAGAAGAGAGAGCCGCAAGCAGCAGAGAGGAGAGAAAATGAGAGAAATGCAGTGGAGAGAAATGCAGATGCCGGTAAGTCCTCGCGCGGCGAAAAGGAGTTTTAAATCGGGAGCCACATTTAGGCTGCGTTATACGTGGATCTGCGTTGTAGCAGATCGCGCTATACCGGGGTTCAGCTGTATGTTGCTATAGTTTTAACCAATCACAGCATACTTTTAGGTAGTGTCTCAGCATTTTTCCTTGATGCTGCTAGAATATAGAGCGAAAAATTATCCTATAGGGGGGATCAAAAAAAGGCCCCCAAATAAACAGCACTCAAACCTGGTAATGCATCGAACATGTAGCGTTCTGAATGGTACATGTTCGATATATGTATAGTGCAGTTTATGTGGGGACATTTTTCTGTTTCCTCCCTATAGGATCATTCTGTGCTCTCTACCCTATCTCCCCAGATGCACCTACCTGTAAGAAATATCTTTACCTCTTTTATCTAGGTTGAGCGGGAGGTCATTACTTGTTGTCGAGTTTTGCTGCTACAATATACTGTTCAGGTATTGTTGTGTGGTTTAATCATTGAACCAACCGTTTAGAACAATCAAGCATTACTTTTTCACAATTAAAAAAACAAAAAAACAAAGAGTTGGTCAGTTCACTTGTAATTATACCAGGTTTTTGTTTCCTATTAAATTACTAACGCATCAGTTAAAGAAAGATGTTTGAAATTCTTTATTGTCTGACAAAAAATAAATAGGCAGCACTTTTCTGAACCTAATCATGACAGCCACGTAAGCTAACTCACCAGTAGTTTTACATAATTGAGCCAAGATAAATGGAGAATGAATGCAGGGTCATGTGTGACAGTTTGGAACGTCTGCAGCATAGCTGCCCAATTGAAGGTGACATTTCTCAAACAGATTTAGAATACGGAGGTGACAAGGTAACATTTGGGCAGCACTTCTTATGACAAAACATTGAGTAAAGTTGATGTAGATATAGAAGAACTAAAACCAAACTAAGGGCATCTTGGTATGATCATTAGTATTTTTGCAATGTTGTACAGGCTTGTCCCACTGCAAGAGCATTTCAAATGTTGCGATGGTAACCTATCTTCAGCTTTCTGTATTACTTGCATGCGAACGATATCCACAAAATATTACTTAGGATTATCCCTCACAAAAGGGGATCACAGTGATATAATATGGTTTTGTTTTAGGAAATAAGTCCTTGGTTGGCATTTACTGTACTCGGGTCATTTTAATACCATTACCGATTGAATGGTGTGGTACAACATGGACACTCCGCAATGATTTGAAATCAGAGGTGCTTACAATAGCGAGAAGGAAAACGTAAAAACTCCATACATGATCATACTTGTCAACAAGTACAGTATGAGTATTACAATGCTGGGTACTGGCTTACATGTCTAGAGACCTTCAAGTTAGGCATCCCTTCTATTCTCTAATGTATTTGAAGATATAGTGCAGGGTCTTTTAGCCAATGTGAAAACAGGATTGTAGTGCTACTGTTCCTGACTGTATAATATTTCTGGCAAGGAGTATTGATGTAGACTTTGCCCATTCAATCAGTTCAGGTTAAATTTCAGCTCTCACTCGTCATGCAGGTGTTACTTATTTTCATCTGACTCTCCCGATCTTACACACATACATTTCCCAATAGACATCAGTTTGATTACCTTCTTATCTGAAGAAAGCTTTGACTTCAGGTCATATTTTCAATGCAATAGGCTCTAAACTCCTGTGGTGTAGTGATAAAACATGTAGCATAACTTGGCGGTTTTGACATGACGCTATTATTTAAAGCACTATGGGGCTTATTTTAGTAGCTCCAAAGTGTGACAAACCACTTCTTTAGTGCCCTTTTGAAGCAGATTGGCATGCTTTGCTATTCTGTAAGCCTTTCTCGCATGTCCAATCTGTGTCTAAAAGGCTTTTTTAGAAATAGTTTCACTAGAGCTCTGCCAATCCGATTGTTTTGTAAAAAAAACCTCCAACTAGCACTTTTTACTAAAACAGCTATTCTTGCAACTCCGTTATGCAAACCGCATTTTCTTCATGCAACCACAAAACTGGTGATACTGGTATTCCGAGTTACATCCAGAGCCTGAGATATGGGTTTGGCGGAGAGAGCAATACCCCGTAAGTCAGACCGGGGACGGAGTTAGCACCACCTCAGGTCATTCCGTTCCTACCGGACATACAGTCCGGGCGTTCTGGCTGTTACACCGTGCGGTTTATTACTTTTTTTTTTAGAAGCGGTTTAGATGAAGCGGTTTGCAATAGAGAATAGGGTTTTTTTCACACATTTCATTCCACGACTTCTATAAATGACAAACCTTGTTGTTTGGCAATGCCCACTTTGAAGGTAGTAGAATTAGCCTCTGTGGTCCCTATTGACAATGGTAAAATGTGTGGTATCACACAGTTACTGATGCATTAACCTCTATTCTAGTAAAAGAAGCCATTGCAACTTATGGTGAGATGATGTGTTAACCCAACTCTCACCATAAGTGTGTATAAATGCCTATGTTTAAACCTGCAATGGAATATTATCCTATACTAAAAATATATTTCTCTTCCTTGGATATGATCAAATAATTGTCTGAGAATCAAGGACCCAATGAAATGCCCATTTTGAAGATGCTTCTGAAATTCTTTTAAATGATGTGTATAAAAATAAATCTCCCCTTGGAATACAGCAGACTCATACACATTTAGGACATTACAAGATATATTTGTGTGCGGTTCTCAGTACAGAGCGTAATAAATCTAGTACTGAGACAGAAAGACTATATATATTTTTTGACATTTTTTTTTCCACTGCTCTTGGTATCTGGTAATTGAAGGATAAAATAAGGGCGCACAAGTGCTTTTGCTATACTTTTTAGTACATGCCAAAAAGTAATAAAATAAATAAGTGGAATGGAAAACTAAAACTTTAAGCTTTTGAGCTAATAGGCTTTGGAAAATGCTTTAACTATTCAAACTGTAACACTAACAAAAATAAGGGTTTGTGAACATCTACATTCACATAATAAATTATGTATTTCCCATTTAACACCTTAACGGCTGTGTCTACTGGACAAAACAGTATGTCATTTCTAGTATATCTTCACATATTTAATGTTCATAAGAAGTCAGAAATGTACAGCTAAGTTACCAGCTTCCATACGCAGTGCAGCCACAGCAATAATTTCTATACCACATCTCCTGAGATATCAACCAATGTCAAGCATTCACATAGTCTCTCATCAGTTTATCTCTATAGGCTACACCACCCAGTGCTTCATTTTCTATTTTTTTTTAAGATAACTATTTAGAATTATGAGAATCTATGATACTTTACTTCCAAAGTGTATTAACATTGATGGCCAACTATTAACCTTCAGGCCGTATGATGCATGAATTACATTCGGTTGGATGTTATCAGTTACAGGAAATATGATAGACATGCTAAGTGCTTAAATGTTATCATGACACCAAGATTTTCACAGGTACAAATGTACACAATTGAAGATTGAAAGAAAATGACAATGCATCCCCAGCCCACATGGAAATATACCTGGGATACAGGCTGACCAGCCCACATGGAAATATACCTGGTACACAGGGCGACCAGCCCGCATGGAAATATACCTGGGATACAGGCTGACCAGCCCACATGGAAATATACCTGGTACACAGGGCGACCAGCCCGCATGGAAATATACCTGGGATACAGGCTGTCCTGCCCACATGGAAATATATCTGGGATACAGGGCGACCAGCCCACATGGATGTATACCTGGGATACAGGGCGACCAGTCCACATGGATGTATACCTGGGATACAGGGCGACCAGTCCACATGGATGTATACCTGGGATACAGGGCGACCAGTCCACATGGAAATATACCTTCGATACATACAGGCTGTCCTGCCCACATGGAAATATACCTGGGATACAGGCTGACCAGCCCACATGGAAATATACCTGGGATACAGGCTGACCAGCCCACATGGAAATATACCTGGGATACAGGCTGTCCTGCCCACATGGATTTTATATTATATTCCTCCCCGCAAGCCAACAGGAATAGGGGCTCGTCCTTTGGCTGACGTCAGAGGAGGAGGCGTGCTAAGCTGGCTCGAAAAGCTGGGTAAGCGGGAAAAATGATTTAGCCAATGGGAGAAGCGCCTACGAGCTGTATCTCCCCCAGCTAAATCATTGCCACCCACTGGGCAGACGCCTCCAAGTCTGGGAGATACAAAAGGTGTCCCCACAGGGTGCCCTTTGTTCTCTGGACCTGGCAATTCATTCTTCCTCGCCCACCAAACGGTCTTCTCACCTCAGGACATCCTCTCCTCTTCGAACTAAGGACCCTATACAGGCATGCTGGTGTCTATGCAGATGAATTGGCTGACTGTATAGAGTCTTATAACAAATGTATAAAACAGGGAGAAGCACTGAGAGTTTGAAGCAGGGGAACCTGGTTCAATTCTCAGTGTCGGCTCCTTGTGACCTTGGGCAAGTCACCTTATCTCCCTGTGACTCAGGCACCAAAAAACATAGCTCCACGGGGCAGGGACCTGTGATTTGTGTTGTAGTTGAATTGGAGAAAAAAATAGGAAAAGCAAAAAAAATTTTTTGACATATATATTATCCCTGGTACCTGGTTTATGGTGCTATGTAGCTACCAGGGACCACACAGTTTCAGGGGTAACCAGATGGGCTTAAACCTTTATTGTATAGCCTGTTTACCCCCTCCCGTCACAATCATCTAATGTTATCTCATAAGGGGGACAATAAATTCCTTCCTGACTCCAAATATTGGCAATCAGATTACTCCCTGTATTAACATCCTTCCCATGTTTACTCATTTGGTCTATCCCTATATACTTTTCCTTTCTACAAAGATGTCCAACCTGTTTTTGAACATATCTATTTTATCTGCCAAATTGCCCTAATGAATGCTTTACATTGGTAAAGCAATGTGTTATAATCAATTGATAAATCTAATGTAAATCATACTTTATTTCTTGTTCTTTAATGATCTTCATTTCCTGGAACTGGAATAAGTTAATGAACAGGAATGTGCAATTAGAACCAGCGTACTGGAGGTATGGCAAGAAATAGCTAAGGAAGGAAAGGTCGGCAAGCTATAAAACACCCTTAAATCAATATGGTTGTTGTAACCAAGATCTGCACATTAACAGCAAAGATGTTCATACAGTACATTTTGTCTTAAGTGTTTCACCTTTTGCTTTCCTTCTAGGAGACATTTCTGATGTAAATGTGATCAACAAACGTCTTCAATTGTCTGTCTAATCGGAATAATTTGCAACTGTCTTACACGGTGTAATACATTCAGACATCTTAAACCACTTAGATTGTAAGCTCCCCGGGGCAGGGATTTCCTTTCCTATTGTCTGATCTTGTTTGTTGCACTTATTGTACTATAATTCCCTGTACTGTATTGTCTCTCTTGTAAAGTGCTAAGTATAGAGCTACAGTATACAAATAAAGATATACTGTACATCTGATGCAGGTCAAAGGAGAATGACATTTAGATTTCTCACACATACAGCCTGTAAAGATGTCCAACATGTATGTATATACTGTACAGTGTGTATGTCTTTATGTATATAGCGCCATCCATGTACTTAGCACTTTACAGCAGTAACATGCGACATAATTGGAATAAGTGCTTAATACATACAGCTGCGAGGAGCTTACAATCTTACATCCATTAGTGCACTAGTCACTATGAATAGTGTAATTATCGTAGGAGAAAGATAAACTGCAGAAGCGCACATAAGCATTTATTTTTATTTTTTACAAAAATGTCTGTTTGAAAAAATGTCACAGCGTTTCGGGTGTCTCCTCCTGTATACCCTTGGTCAGTTGGGCTTTTAAAGTGCATCCCCAGAGTGTGAATAGAGACTGTGAAATGAGATTATGGACATACAAATAATCCCCCCCCCCCCAAAAAAAAGGTATCACATTAATATCCTTTTTTGCATGATAAATTCTAAATAATGAAAACTGTGGTTCTCCTTACCTATCCTCTTTTAATCCCTTCATTAGGTTCTGCTTTTTTTTGGGGTTAGTTGAGCGAAGGAGATTTTCTGAAATAAAAATAGAGACGTTCAAATGAAATATAAGAAAAGGATAACGCACATGAAATAATGGCATACAGAGGAGATTGAGGATGAGCAGCAGGAGGAGATAAGAGAAAGAAGATCATGGCAACATTAAGTTATGTGTCAGAAGTAGGAAAGCTTTAGTGGGAAAAGACAAAAAGCCATACAGTATAAGACCACCATGAGAAAAAAAACACGGAGAGGACTCTTCATTTCAGAGTTGCCCTTGAGAGTAAGATCATTTCAGATTATAAAGGTCAAATACACTAAGACCTGTTAGCCTATTTAATCTAAAATGAACTTAAATTAACGTTAGGTTAATCATAACGTCTACCCACTAAAGCAAATAACCTAACGTTAACCCAGTGCTGCGCCTTAAATAACATATGGTTATTTCGTTTCCGGACGTTAGTGCTATGCAAAAGAGGTGCTGCCCCTAACATCGCATAACCACTACAGGGTATTCAGGTTAGCACAGGGGTTTAACCTGACGTTATTTAAGTCACATCTATAGGTGGCGCTAGCTCCTTCCAGACCTTGACATAAGGGTGGGAGGGGGGAGAGAGACATCTGTATTAAAAAAAAGAGCACACCTGACATACCTGGGTTACTTATTTAGGTAACCCTAAGTTATTTGCCCCGATTTAATGGAGTTTAGCGCCTCTGGCCCTAACAGTGATTGGTAAATAGCATTAAATGGAAGGATAAGATGACATTTGCCAAATGATGACAAACTGAATGTTATAAAAAGAATGGTAGTAGTCTTGTGGGTATTATTCTATCTCTTTTGGATGAATATTAATGACTTGGGGATTTACGAGTTCTGCAAGTCCTGTTTTAAAAGAATTACCCACCCGGCTTGTACTATTGATCTTTTGGTATGTTTGAATATCAAAAGGTGTTTTTTTCTTTCCCCTCTTAACTGTGCTGCTAATTGACCAACTGGAACAAGCTGATTTATTGGGGGGGAGGGTCATGTGACTGCTTTAGTTGTATAAAACAAATATCCCCCCTGCATTGGCAGGGTAGCATTGGCATCTTAAGAGTAATGCATTTAAAGTGATCATTTTAAGTGACAATATATAGTTAAAAGAGAAGTTGAATAGTTGCGCCAAAAGTCCTACTGTATAGTCCGTAATTTCAGTCCTTCACAAAGTGTAGTCCCGCTGCCCGAGTCTCTTAGAGGTGATTCACCAACCTCTGTGGTATTGTAGAATAAGGGAAGGGGGGGGGATCCTCAGGCGCGTCGTTCCACTTGTGACTCCAGGACACATGCAAACGTAAAGAAAAAATGGGGGACCACAATCAGGGGTAATTCAATACATATGAGTACCTTAAATCTTGTTAAAATAGTGGGAGAGGAAACACACTTACATCAGAAGTCTGGTCTTATCAATGCACTGATCCTCTGGTACAGATGGGGGGGAGGGGGAATAGGGGAAGGACCCCTTGATGATTCCTCAAAATAGGGAAGAGAAGGGAAATATAGTGTGATAACGTTTATTAACAGAAAAAAAAATAGAGATTAAAAACTCACAAGCGGCCAATTACTATTAGCATAGAGAGGAGATATGTCCAGACTCCACAGAGCATCCCTCTAGAAGATGGGTGATCTCTTGTGGCCTCCGTTCCAGCTGATAGGGTCTTGGTATGATGCGTGAGGTTCAGCAAACAGCAGGGAGGGTCTCCAAAAGCCTGTGCACGAACTGAGTCTCTCTCCGTCTGCTCCCCTCCTTACACACTCCTTTCACAGCTCCCGCTCCGTCGCGTATGCGCATGCGCTCCAGGCGAGATGCTGGCCAAGCTGGAAATGCTTTTCCTCCTCTGTACGGTGGCCTGTGATGTCCAAAAACCATCAGACGCATTTTGCATTAGCTTCCTGAGTGACGTAAGTCCATATGGGGTCGCAGCCACCTTTTATCATGTCCACTGATCACCCGCACAGCAGCTTCTCCTGTTCTCACTCGCCAGGTGAGTGAGAGCAGGAGAAGCTGCTGTGCGGGTGATCAGTGGACATGATAAAAGGTGGCTGCTACCCCGTATGCACTTACGTCACTGAGGAAGCTAATGCGAAACGCGTCTGACGGTTTTTGGACATCACAGGCCACCGTACAGAGGAGGAAAAGCATCTCCAGCTTGGCCAGCATCTCGACTGGAGCGCATGCGCATACGCGACGGAGCGGGAGCAGTGAAAGGAGTGTGTAAGGAGGGGAGCAGACGGAGAGAGACTCAGTTCGTGCACAGGCTTTTGGAGACCCTCCCTGCTGTTTGCTGAACCTCACGCATCATCCCAAGACCCTACCAGCTGGAACGGAGGCCACAAGAGATCACCCATCTTCTAGAGGGACGCTCTGTGGAGTCTGGACATATCTCCTCTCTATGCCAATAGTAATTGGCCGCTTGTGAGTTTTTAATCTCTATTTTATTTTCTGTTAATAAACGTTATCACACTATAGGTAGAAAAAACAGGATATTCAGCGCTCGTGCTGTATGATGGTGTGGATGATCCCTTTGCAGCATGTACATAAAGCGTCTCCCCAGAAACTCTCAAATCTAGGTGAACCCCCCTTAAAAAGGGGGGAGGGCACCCTGAAATACAAGATAATAAAAAATGCACAAATGCGCACCAGGGATTAGTGGAAGGTAATTTATTAAAAATACACACAAACTCTGAGGGGATCCAACCCCACCTCAGAACAGCTGTGCAGCTGGACGGCTAAGTACTACCCAGGAGAACACCTGATGGTGACTAAACCCTAAGCTGCACAGTATACAAATACAGTAAAATTTATATAAAAACACATGAAAGAAAAAAACAAACATGAAAACAACCTATCAACACATTTGTATAGAAACCGCCATAAGGTTGGGCACTGGCAAGGGGAAACGGACACTCACACTGAGACAGTCAGCAGACTCGCGGTGGCTGCACAGGATCCGGGGCTCAGCACCGCGGAGATGGAAAAAACCGCTGCTGTCTCCTGCAGGCTCCGTCTCAGCTTACCAGCATACACGCGTAGGATGACCTGTCGTGACCTCTACGCGTTTCGTACCAAGTACTTTGTCGGTGCTGAGATCCGGATCCTGTGCAGCCACCGCGAGTCTGCTGACTGTCTCAGTGTGAGTGTCCATTTCCCCTTGCCAGTGCCCAACCTTATGGCGGTTTCTATACAAATCTGTTGATAGGTTGTTTTCATGTTTGTTTTTTTCTTTCATGTGTTTTTATATAAATTTTACTGTATTTGTATACTGTGCAGCTTAGGGTTTAGTCACCATCAGGTGTTCTCCTGGGTAGTACTTAGCCGTCCAGCTGCACAGCTGTTCTGAGGTGGGGTTGGATCCCCTCAGAGTTTGTGTGTATTTTTAATAAATTACCTTCCACTAATCCCTGGTGCGCATTTGTACATTTTTTATTATCTTGTTATCACACTATATTTCCCTTCTCTTCCCTATTTTGAGGAATCATCAAGGGGTCCTTCCCCTATTCCCCCTCCCCCCATCTGTACCAGAGGATCAGTGCATTGATAAGACCAAACTTCTGATGTAAGTGTGTTTCCTCTCCCCCTATTTTAACAAGATTTAAGGTACTCATATGTATTAAATTACCCCTGATTGTGGTCCCCCATTTTTTCTTTACGTTTGCATGTGTCCTGGAGTCACAAGTGGAACGACGCGCCTGAGGATACCCCCCCTTCCCTTATTCTACAATATATAGTTAGACTATAGTTTGACTAGAGGTGACTGGGGACTTCATCTTTCTGCAAACTCTATTACTCAAGGCAACAAACGGTGAGCTTATATGACCACACTATGATCCCATGCTTGTTAGCCTGCGTAATTTAACCCCCCACCCCTTTACAACTTATTTCACTGCAGCCTCTCCCAAAACTGACTGCACAAAACTACCTCCCACAGCCACTCAGTCCACTGAAACCCTGAATTGACGCTAGCATTACAATGCAGCAAAACATTTGACAAGGAACAGGCACACCCCTGCTGTTTAGTCTGCACACACTCACTTTGCTCACAACAGCTCCATGCAGCACTGCCTACTTCTGGCATAATGAACCTGCTATGTATCTTAACTTTTTTCTTTCTCCTGGCCTCATGGAGATGTTACTCCCTTTATCCACTACAAACGCCTCCCTCCTGGCCCACACCCAACATCACCATACACCCTGGACTACTCAAAAGCCTTGCACTATCTACTGAATGTTGGTGGAGAACTCTAAAAACCAGCACACCATCCACCGCACACTCAAATAGCAAACATCACAAATTTACAACTTGCAAACAACTACCCAAATTTCTACTCATACTTTTACTCTCTTTAGCAGGTGATATTGAACCTAACCCAGGTCCTCCCATTTCAGCTCTGTCCCATGCCCCTGAGAATTCCACCATTAAATTCCAAAAAGGGCTATCTGTCGCCCATATAAATATCTGGAGCCTGCTGCCCAAACTGGACGAACTAAGGGCATGGTGCCTTATGCATAAACCCAAAGCCATAGTTCTTACAGAAACATGGCTAACCCCTAAAACCCCTGATGCAAATATCGTCATTAAGGGATACTCCATTTCTAGGAGAGATAGGTCAAAGAGAGGAAGAGGGGTGTTATTTTATATTGCAGACACCTTACAATTTACACTGTTAAATTGCCCCCCAAGCCCACTCTCTTTTGACATTCTAGTTGGCAAAATCTGCCTCCCCTTTTCTAAGCCCATCTTGCTTGCTGGCATCTACCGCCCCTAATGCCCCACTACAATCCCTGACTATCACCCAGTTTCTTGGCTCCATTTCCTCTCTGAATGAGAAGAGTGAGCCGCTAGTTTTTGGGGATTTCAACTTCAATTTGCTTGCCCCTAAAAACCACAAATCCAGATACAACTCAAGTTACTTAACCTATCGCAACTCATTTCCCAACCCACACGGACAAACCTGAAATCGCACAACCATTCCCTGCTAGACTGGATTCTCTCCTCAAACCCCAGCAGAATCCAATCCTCTGGCATCCTTCCTGATATTTTCAGTGACCATGCAATAGTGTACTGTGCAAGGAAAATTAAACCGCCCCATTCAAGCCCTAAAATTCTCCTCACTAGAACATTTAGAAACTTTAACCCACAACAGTTTCTGGATGACCTTACCAACTGCCCATGGCACAGAATCGATTTAATTTCCGACCCGAATTCTGCGCTTGACTATTTCCAATCCGAGTTCTTAAAACTCTACGATACCCATGCTCCACTACGCAAAATAAGGGTACGGGGTTCCCACCTTCCATGGGTTACAACTGACCTTATAGCACTCTACCAGTTCAGGGATACCTTGTGGAAAAGCTACAAAGTAACTGGCACTACCAAGGATCTCAATCACTACAGGTGCCTGCGGAACATGTACACAAGACAAACAAGGCATGCAAAAGCACAATATTACTCTGACAATCTCCACCAGAATACATCAAACCCAGCTAACTTCTGGAAGGTTATCAACAATATATTCCAGCCTTCTAACCATCAACAACCAAGTAATATCACTAAGGGGGATATTACTCTGACAAACCCCACTGACATTGCAAATGCATTCAATGATTATTTGTGGGGTGTGCCACTAACTTATTAGCGAAACGCAGCCCAAACCACAAACCTGAATCTCATCCTGGGAGTACCCACATAGTCCAAACCCGTCCCAACACTGCCCACAATTTTCAATTACACAATCGCTCCTCAAATTAAAACTAAGCAGACAATGTGGACCCGACTTACTACAATCTAGGTTTCTACGACTTGGTGCCCCAGTCATTGCCAAACGAATTGCTTCCATAGTCAACTCTATCCTGTCTGCAGGCCATATCCCTAAGACCTTGAAAACTGCCAGAGTTGTCCCAATCTTCAAAAGTGGGGACAAAAACACTCTCAAACTACAGGCCAATCTTACTTCTCCCAATTCTATCCAAAGTCATGGAAAAATATGTCCATTCCCAATTAAGCGATTACTATACCAAGACAAATTTCCTTAGCCAATTCCAATCTGGCTTTCACCCCAAACACTCCACCGTAACAACCCTGCTAAAAGTTTGCAATGAAATCCAGTGTGGAATGGAACGGGGACAACTCACTGGTGCAGTATTCCTAGATTTTGCAAAGGCTTTTGATACTGTTGATCATGCTATCCTGCTTAACAAACTCCAGAGCTCTGGAATAGGGAAGCATGCTTTAAACTGGTTTCAGTCCTACCTATCAGGTAGATCCCAACATGTGTCCATCTCAGGCTCTAACTCCAACCCCCTGGATATCACCTGTGTTGTCCCGCAAGGCTCTGTTCTGGGGCCCCTACTCTTCCCAGTGTTCATCAATGATCTTCCCAGAGCTTGTAAGGAAGCCTCAATACACATGTATGCAGATGACACAATCCTATATGCACACAGCCATAGCCTCTTTGACCTTCAACACATACTTCAGTCTGACTTTTTGAGACTCGAAAACTGGATTTCCCACAACAAACTGTTTTTAAACACTGACAAGACTGTAACAATGGTATTTGGGACCAAGACTAAATTTTTAAAGCTTCCAGCGACTGAGCTCCAGATTAGAACCAACACTAACACCACCCTAACCCCTGTCACTAGTTTTAAATACCTGGGCATATGGTTTGACTCCCACTTAACATTCAGGATGCACATTGATACCCTGACAACCAAGACCCATGCCAAACTAGGGGTACTTTACAGGAACAAATCCTCCTTAAGTCTCCTGGTCAGAAAGCGTATCGCACAGCAGATGCTATGCCAATTATTGACTATGGAGACATAGTACAGTATATGGCTAGGCACCTCAAACCCACCTTAGCAAACTTGACACCCTCTACAATTCAATTTGTCGTTTTGTTCTCCAATGCAACTACAACACACATCACTGCGAAATGCTCAAAGAACTAGATTGGTCATCACTCGAGTCTAGGCGCAAAGTTCACCTTTCCTGTCTTGCCTTTAAATTCTTTATGGGCAAGCTAACCAGCTATCTGAACAAGCTCCACACCCCTACCACATGCAGCACGTATCATCTGAGATCAGACTCCAAAAGACTCTTCAGGGTCCCAAGGCTCAAAAAGTATCCGGCCGTTCCTCCTTCTCTTACCGTGCACCCCAAAACTGGAACAACCTACCAGAGACTCTCACATCCACCACCAATTTAAATTCTTTCAAATCTAAAGCTATCTCACATTTTAATCTGGTCTGTAACTGTTTCATACGCCCATAAAATATATTTTCTTTAACTGTGCATGCAATGTCTTGTATATACTGTAATATATACCCTGTTCACTCATGTAACTGTATTTTTAACCATGTATTATTTGTCTTAACTGTGCGCAGGACATATTTGAAAACGAGAGGTAACTCTCAATGTATTACTTCCTGGTAAAACATTTTATAAATAAATAAGAGAAGTCTGCCCTAGATAGTTTGAGCAGATATTTTTGCAGGCGGGTTGCACGCCTTGCAAGGGACGTTATGGGAGTTTGAAGAGCGATTCCCATGTGGCTTTGCCTTAAAATAAACAAACATAGTGGGAAGTTTTGTAAATAACAGGAACATAGTTCTAAAGAATATTAAAAAAACGATATCTAGCTACAGTATATCAACACATTACGCTTGATTTGGAAAAGAACATGCTTTAAGAAATGTGTACTCTCTGCCCCATAAAAGCAAAACATAACTTTTCTTCCCTAACAAGATTTTACTTATGAAACAGTGATTTTAAACCGACACTGTATTGTTCTACAGAATGAGAAACACTGATGAAATAATGTATGTATATCTTTATTTCTATAGCAACATCCATGTACTTAGCGCTTCACAGCAGCAACATAATACGGATAAGCGCTTCATATATACAAGTAGGCATTAGGAAAAGGAGTCCCTGCTCCAAAGAGCTTACAATCTAAGCAAACAATACTTCTAATTAGAAAACCCTCAAAGAAAATGAAGCCAAAGGAAAAGGTTTTAGATGGATAAGTACTAAAGAAGATAGAACAAAAGGTTCAATGTATTTTGAAATCTCTAAACACTGAAAGATTGAATCGGTTATTTTGGATTGCTCTTTTAACTATCCAGTGAGTTCTGATGGTTAAAGTGGAATATAATGTACAGTATAGGAAAGATGTAGGGTAAATTTATTGGAGGTTAAAATATTCTGGAACAAACGGTTTCACGGCATAGTGCGTGTAATAAATAAAAAACAGTATTTGTTAGAAATACATTGTTATCGTGCTTCAAAAGAGGAGACCTCTTGCAAAGTATTATACTGCTGATTAAAAGGCCCATTGACACTTTTAAAAGGTCATTAAATTAAATATTTATGGATTGAAATTGCTTCTGAATGTATCAAGACATTCGCAAATGCATTGCAGATACACTTGGTTAACAAGATTTGCTGAGGTTTGAGCAGTAGGATTCCCCAATTTTCCATTGCTTGGAAATAATGTCATATGATTGTCAGAGTAGTTTGGGGGGGAAAGTGGTTGGTATAGGGCAGTCCCTCTCCAGAACAATTGCTAAATATGTAGGGCACTAGTAAGAATACCCTGCTCTACTTGCAGATATATTACTCGATAAAGGAGGGGTGCAAAAGGAGGAAAATGACCTTCAAAGAACCTTTTATTATAAGTATGGTTTTTCTCCCTCCAGCAAAAAAGAAAGAGAGGTACGTGAGAATTTTTAGGACCTGCAAATTGGTCATGTCTTGATGTTGGCTGCAGGCTTATAACACTTTGGAACAGAAGAAAAGGTGGGGGAGCACAATGTGAGGAGGATGTAGTATCTTTCACTGACGGTCAATGCGGTGTTTTAGACTCTATTGATCCCTCATAGAAAGAAAAACTCCTTGAATATGGAGTTTATGTATTGTATGTAATCACAGGGTGTAGATGGAATAATAAATAAACTTACACGGCCTTGTGTAAGTTGTATCCCATCAAGGTTTCTTTGACTTCTTTCCGCGTCTTGCTTCTGAGTGGTAGTACTGCTTTCTTACTGGTCCTCTTTTCTCCTTTGGGTCGGTGGATTCTTGACTGTAATTCGCCTCTCGTGCGGATGTAAGTGTAAACAAAAAAGGCAATTAGGCGCATACATACATAAGTTTGCTGCGGTATGGGGGTGGAACAATATGATGTTGCAAGTATCAAATATTGATGGATAATAACCCACTCACAAGGCCTAATGTGAGCGATCTCATATAGCTGTATCTTTATAAACACCAATGCAATAAACAGATCCTTAGGTGGATAACATATAGCCAAAGACCCAGGCTCAAATGTTCAAACCTGGTGAGAGAGGGATAGAGGGATATACCAAAATACTCACACGGGCCAGTGTGAGCACACACTCATAGAGGTATCTTTGTTACTCCAACGGCAATGATGGTAGGTAGACACCTAAGGTCTACACACAATCTCAAGTGGACTCAGGGACACTGAACACTGATGGGAGGTGAAATCTTTATTTTAACTATCATATAATAAACAATACACTTTAAAACAGTATGGGGGTAGGAAATATAAAAACAAAAGAAGCCACTGATGCTTCTTGAAAAGGGAGAATAAAACAGCAAAGGGAATAATGGGTGAGCCTTTTACGAGCCTGAGGAAGCCCTGTGTAGGGCGAAACGCGTAGCTCATCGACTTTGGAACTGTGCAGCACTCAGTGAGGGAACGGAGGTGCCGTGGAGACTCTCTTCATCCGGACGCGGAGAAAAGAGACTTTGTACCCACCTATCACCCATTATTCCCTTTGCTGTTTTATTCTCCCTTTTCAAGAAGCATCAGTGGCTTCTTTTGTTTTTATATTTCCTACCCCCATACTGTTTTAAAGTGTATTGTTTATTATATGATAGTTAAAATAAAGATTTCACCTCCCATCAGTGTTCAGTGTCCCTGAGTCCACTTGAGATTGTGTGTAGACCTTAGGTGTCTACCTACCATCATTGCCGTTGGAGTAACAAAGATACCTCTATGAGTGTGTGCTCACACTGGCCCGTGTGAGTATTTTGGTATATCCCTCTATCCCTCTCTCACCAGGTTTGAACATTTGAGCCTGGGTCTTTGGCTATATGTTATCCACCTAAGGATCTGTTTATTGCATTGGTGTTTATAAAGATACAGCTATATGAGATCGCTCACATTAGGCCTTGTGAGTGGGTTATTATCCATCAATATTTGATACTTGCAACATCATATTGTTCCACCCCCATACCGCAGCAAACTTATGTATGTATGCGCCTAATTGCCTTTTTTGTTTACACTTACATCCGCACGAGAGGCGAATTACAGTCAAGAATCCACCGACCCAAAGGAGAAAAGAGGACCAGTAAGAAAGCAGTACTACCACTCAGAAGCAAGACGCGGAAAGAAGTCAAAGAAACCTTGATGGGATACAACTTACACAAGGCCGTGTAAGTTTATTTATTATTCCATCTACACCCTGTGATTACATACAATACATAAACTCCATATTCAAGGAGTTTTTCTTTCTATGAGGGATCAATAGAGTCTAAAACACCGCATTGACCGTCAGTGAAAGATACTACATCCTCCTCACATTGTGCTCCCCCACCTTTTCTTCTGTTCCATTTATACCAAGGGTCCAGGATAGACCCCAGTGGGGTATTTTGAGTCACACGAGGACTTTCCAAGAGAACTCCAATTAAGGTTGTATCACCCCCTTTTCTATCTTTTAATACACATCCATTAATCACGTGACGGTTAGAGTAAGCGCCCGAGTAAAACAATACAACTTATAACACTTTGGCCAAAGGGTTTAACTAAATGACCCTTACTCATGATCAGGTTAGCACCGAAGTATTGTACTATATGTTCTGTCACTTTGTATGTTGCGCTGGGCCTTTCTGGGGGTTTTTTTTTTGCCTTTATTATAAGTACTCTAAGAGGTACCTCCTTGCATAATAATTACAAATTAACTTTTAATTTAAATGTTTTAGTAAAAAAACTAATTTTGTAGAAGAAAATTAATTACCGTATAAGGGGGAGAGGATGATCTGTTGTGAATGAAACTAGTGCTTATTCTAATATCTTAATGAGAATATTTTCAGTGTCTTCTGTGTTACCTTATAACCTCACATCATCTAGAATAGTATAGGCGGAAGATATCCACTTCAGATGTAGGGGATATTGTGGGGCAAAATAAAAAGTGGTGCAGGGAGGCGTAGACTGTGATACACCGCACTATAATCTGTGCATCATGTAACTCTGCCCAACTCCTCCTACTGACAGTCCCCCTGGAGAAAGCGGAGGCAAACAGGGAAAAATTGGAGCAAAACGATTTGATACATATGGGCATGGTGAAAATACCCCAGTTTTGCTCCAAAAATTGCCTTGATTCATAGACCCGTCTGATGGTATGATTCTTAGATAAATGACTCCTGCGCTCCTATGGGAATTCATTTTACTTTTTGCCCACCCGCAGAATTTGTTGTACCTTATAAATAAATATTAATAATAATGTAAGAACTTATCTGGTGGCAGGGGGTTACAGATACAAGTCTGTAGGTATACAATTCTAAAACCAATAATATTAGTTTACAATGTAAACAACAAAACCTAGATCTGAATAATATGGCTTGGAAATTATGATACACGTGGTAGTTATTGAATTCATGGACAGAAAAGGTCTACTTTCTCAAGTTACATTGGGATTTAAAGATGATCAGTGAAAAAGCCCTGTGTCATTACATGATACTTCCCCTGTCTGTTTTATCTAATGTTTTTTGCTTGTGTGATCATCATCAGCATGACATCTCTTGATCATTTGATATCAAGTCTGGCGCTCACAGAGAGTAGTTAGTTCAGGTTCACTTGTAGCAAGTGATGTAAAACCTATTTTGTCAAACTTGATCCCAAGCTTAAATTACCTGGGCAGATTTCTTAGGCATTGTAATGATCTCTATTTTGCCGGAGTTGTTATGACACCTGTGTTAAACTTTAATACCACCTGCACCATCTGCCCTTACTAAATACCACACAACACAGGACGGAAGAGAAAAGTGAGTGAAACAGCGCTGTTTTATATCTATTTCTTTTTGGTTGGTTGAACACCCTGTCCATTCACTTTCAATTTGCTGTCAGTGAACTTGAGGCTATCAGGAGTTTAAAGGTTTCAGTGTTTTTCTGTATTCAGAATGATCCTGAAACGTAAGACTAGCTGGGTTTTTTTTCGTGAACGTTAACTGTGTTGAATTGGTGGGGTGCACAGTGGTTAAGGGTGCTCAAGTACTGGACCAATGTTAATGATAATTAATAATATTAACAATATACAGCAGAAAAAGATGTTGCCCCCTTCAGCATGCCTTTCCAATAAAGGAATTTTCTAGTATTTGGACCCAGGCTCCCCCTTTTTTGGGCTGTGCGATGCTCCTTTGTTTTTCACGTTAACTGTGCGCCTGGGAAGGACAGTGACAGCTTTTCCTAACTCACAATCTTACTCACAATCAGCACTGGAGACTGAGAAACCTTTAAGTATAAAACCCAATTAATTACTAGTACATCAGTATTAGGTGATACCTTTTTTGTTTGGACCAACCATAGATATTATAAGACAAGCTTTCGAGAGTTCTCTCTCTTCATCAGGTCAGGCAATGCTGATTTCCACAGATTCCATGGGGCCTATACTAGTAGGTTTGATAACCAACTCATCGAGGATTTTGAGCAGTTATCGCAAAATGTTGCTAGGTAGCTAATCAGAAAGCCTTGATGAGTTGGCCAAATCGTACAGGGAAGGCATTTTTTGGAGATTTCTTGCACCTGCACAAACACATCGAGCGGGAGCTGCAAAAATCTCAATAGCGCCATCTTGATAAAATCACTCTATTCTAGTAGCCTCGAGAAACTCAAGGCTCTGGACTAGCGAGTTTATCAAAGGTTTCATCTCTCCAACCCTAGGGCAACCATTTACAAAGTCACACCCGCTTCCTCTTCTGAGACAGGCTCTGGCTCTTGAGCCCTGCACTCTCCCGAGCAGTGAACCAATTGTATCTAGTGCCTGCCAGGTCACATGATCTTCCACACAGAACTTTGCATCCTGGGTACTCTTGTGCAGCCCTAACAGTGAATTTAAAAAAACCTATTCGGCAATCGATTACAGGAGAACGGATCGATCGGCAAATTAGCTAACTCTGATTTATCAAAATGATACCTACTAGTCACAGTCTAAAGTACCAGCGCTCACTGACTCTAAGAAAATATGATACTATGGATTATGCCACAATAAAAAATAATTTAATATAAGCACAAGATAATATTGGGACTAATGCAGCGCTAATGCATAAACAGTGACAATCCAGTGGTGATTGGGGTGAACAGTATAGGGAAAAGGGAGTGTGACAAAGGCACAGAAAGTGGGGACAAAATACACAAGGGGGTAGGGTAATCAGGGGGGAAAAGTTTCGGGGGGGACACCCCTTCCTCAGGCCCGTTCCCTCAGGTCGTAAAAGACCATAAGGTACTTCCCTTCACCCTGACACCCCAATAACCAGATCAGCACTCAAAGACCAATACAATGCCAATAGAAAGCTCAAAACAAGCAAGTCAAGGGAAGTACCTTATGGTGTTTTGTCCCCACTTTCTGTGCCTTTGTCACACTCCCTTTTCCCTATATTGTTCACCCCAATCACCACTGGATTGTCACTGTTTATGCATTAGCGCTGCATTAGTCCCAATATTATCTTGTGCTTATATTAAATTATTTTTCAATGTGGCATAATCCATAGTATCATATTTTCTTAGAGTCAGTGAGCGCTGGTACTTTAGACTGTGACTATTAGTTGTGGGGGGATTTGGGTCCTCCTGGTTCCGTTGGCACCCTGCATTTTCATTACTTTGCTCCTGGTGAGTGCTGTCTACTCAATTGTTATATATCAAAATTATACCTGTACCATCAAAATTAGCTATACTTTTCTGTAATGCTGCAGATTTCTGAAAATGCTTCTCTCAGGGTTAGTTACAAATACATAGAAGCGTGTAATCTGCAAAAAGAGCAAGCTTCATCTCTCTCTCTCTTTCTTTCCCTGAAATTCAATTGAATTCCTTAACTTTATGACCCAAGGCTCTAGTAGTAGAGCAAATAATAAAGGCGACAAAGGGTACCCCTGTCTAGTGCCTTTCTCCACTGTAAAAGGGTCAGAAACAAATACATGCCCCCATATTCTGGTCTGTGGGTTAGTATAAATTGTTTTGATTGCATCCTGAAAGTTCCTTTTAATACCAAATCTACTCTGTATTTCAAATAAGTGGCCCCAATTAATCAGGTCAAACGCCTTTTCGGAATCAAGTACGGTATGAGCGAAAGCTGGGCTTCTTTTTGTATGATGCGGGACTTAGCTCGTCCCTACCTGGTTTGGGAAGCACTCTTAAGAATGCAGATTTAAAGCCACTTGGTATATTTTTATGACTCCAAGTATTATTATACACATCTCTTAAATATGGAGAGGTCTTATGCTTTGATATCTTGAACAACTATCCCATATACTGTACCCACCTGGACCTGGAGCTTTAATATTTTCCAGATAATTTATTACTTTTAATACTACTTCCAGTGATCTTTTTTTCATTTAGTTTATTTAACTGGATTTGTTTTATTTGATGTTGTACCCACTTATTTCCAGAATCCTTTATCTGCTTTATATACTGTATACCTTATTTACTGTATAAATTACTATAGAACATCTTAAATATTTCCTTTTGTTTTGGATTGCCCCTTCCTTGTCTCTAAGCGCGTCTATTCTGTTTTGGGGTCTATCTCCTTTAAATGAGAGGGGAGTTCCCCTGAAAGGCTCATCCACATCTCGCACTGTAGCTCTCTGCTCCTAATGCCATGTGCACACGTACACTCTCTGCAGTCCTCGACCGAACCTGATAGCACTCAGCTCTGTGCAGATATAACTGAACATGGCTGCCCCACCCTTTTTTTTTCTTTCAATCTTTTTTCTAAGAAAGGTACACAGTACAAATTACATAGCACAGTTTAACAGGTTTTTTTTTTTAACTTAAAACGCTTTTGGCATCTTTCTTTAGTTGTGCTATTTTGACGGTAGTTGTTAATCCCCTGACGTGGGGAGTTGCTTGGGAAACCTTTGGAGTTGTATTTGTAAGTTGAGACCTATTGGGTAGGTACAGAATCAAAAGTCAGGAGGAAGGAAGAAGTGGGGGGGGGGGGAGAAGAGAGAGAGGGAGGGGGGGGGGCTTTGGGGAGGGGTTACCCGAGTATGAGGGGGCTGACCAGGTTGCCTTAGTTCTAGGGTCGTCGTCATACTCTACTCCCTTCGGGATCTTCCATTTACCTTTTGTCTTTTAGTCCCAGTCTACTCAGAGGACCATAGCTCCCATACCCTATTGAATCTTTCAGTTATATGCTTTATTTGGACCTCTCCTGATAGGAGAGGATCTTTTCTCCCTCTATTAGAGCTTTTGCAGTTATGATATTCATATTTTTTTAATCGCTCAGCATATTTTGGAGAGCAGCCTGGGGGGAAACTTGGGTTGTAAATAATCGGAGTTAGCATGGAGGGGGACGCGGAGAGAGAGTATCTCCTTTTGCTTTTAGACCAAATTTCCCATGTACATCTCATCGAGCCCAGTTTAAATCTTCCAGACGAGCCCTCCCCCTCCCGGCGGTCCCAGAGATCCGTTCCAAGGCTGGAGGGGGCTGCGTAGGTAGCCTCTATCCCCAGCCAGCTACAAGTTGCTGGCGGACAGTTCCACATCACTATTTGTTTTAAGTGGGCCACTTGGTAATATTTGGTAATGTCCGGGACCCCCATACCTCCCCCTGACCTTATTACTAGCATAACCGACCTCGCTATCCTTGGTCTTTTGTTCTTCCATATAAATTGGAATATCTTATTTTGTATATTTTTGAGCTCCCTTAATGGGACCTTTACTGGGAGTGTTAGAAAGAGATAAAGAAGTCTAGGCAGTATACAGGCATACCCCGGTTTAAGGACACTCACTTTAAGTACACTCGCGAGTAAGTACATCTCGCTCAATAGGCAAACAGCAGCTCACGCATGCGCCTGTGAGCACGTCCTGAACAGCAAAACCGGCTCCCTACCTGTACCGAAGCTGTGCGCAAGCAGGGAGACTATAGAGCCTGTTACAAAAGCGTTATTTACATCAGTTATGCACGTATATGACGATTGCAGTACTCTACATGTATCGATAAGTGGGAAAAAGGTAGTGCTTCACTTTAAGTACATTTTCGCTTTACATACATGCTCCGGTCCCATTGCGTACGTTAATGCGGGGTATGCCTGTATTCATTTTGACCGTTGCTATCCTCCCGATACAGGATATTTGGAAGTTATACCAAATCTGTAAGTCTTTTTTGATTTTTTCAAAAAGGGGCGGGAAGTTATTTTGGTACAATGAACAATGAATTGTACGTGTGTGTTATATAGATCCCTAAATATTTGATCTTTTCCTGGCTCCATTTATAATTAAAATTTGCCTGTAGTAGTTTAACTTCCGGGGCGGGTACTGTTAAATTTAGTGCCACGACTTGTCATTGTTGATTTTGTGCCCCGAAACTTGTCCGAATTGATCTAGTTGGGCCTGTAGGTTTGGAAGGGATATCAGTGGTTTGGCTAGGGACAGAATTATATCATCTGCCTCACCCTTTTTAAAGGCTCCTCTCCCTCATAGTCCCTTGTCTTCCACAGCCGTTATTATTGGCTGCTCTCATGTCCATCACAGTCACATGTCCAGAGCACATTGGAGAGAAACCTGCCAGGGGGCAGTGTGAGTGGCTTATTACACAGGGGGTTACACAACATTTTTGTTTTCCTTGTTCCTTTTCGCTTTAGGTCTCTTTACATCTTACGTGGCATTATCAATAATGTTGAAGTCCCCTCTTAGCACTACTAACCCTTCGGCAAAATTGTTTATATCTTCCACATGTTTTAAAATGAAATCTTTTGAATATTCGTTCGGGGCGTAGATATTACACAAACATAGTGTCTCTTTTTTAATTACCACATTCCATATAATGGATCTCCCTTGTGAATCTGAATGTATAATTATATCATCTAGTTGGAGGGCTTTTAAAAATGAATATAGCTACCATCTAGCTTTGCTATTCTGATGAATATTTCAAGCTTTTTATCCATCTCATTCTTAATTTTTCATGTTCCAAGCTTGTTAAATGATTTTCTTGTAAAAAAAGATATATCAGTTTTAAGTTTACCCAAATGAGTTCAGACTTTCCTCCTTTTCACATGGAGTTAATACACATACATTCCAGTATGTTAGTGTTAAGGTGGCCATAACACAGCTGTATAATTTAATTTTAACCTGGGCGACTGGTTTTCTTTACGCTTCTCGACACCTATTACATAGGGTCCCTTAACATAAGAGCACCTTTTCTTGTATATGGGTTGGTTTCAGTTTACACATTGCCCACACAATCACCAACATATCATTTACATTTAGAGAACTGACTAATAGTGATAGATCAAAATACTCTAAAATCTGCTATCCCCTATATATATATATATATGATATGTATATATATATATATATATATATATATATATATATATATATATATATATATATACTTGAAGAAAGAAAAGAATAAAACACACTGGAACATTTGTCTAACAATTTGTCTAACAAATAAAATAAACACAAAAATTGGCAAGAACAGTACTTTCTTGCATTTAGATCAATAAGCTATAAATAAGATGTTCTTTAATAACACTACTAAACTTTACTTCAGAATTCACTACCCTTTCTTGAGAGTGAACCTTCCAGCTAGATTTGCTCCGTTTCGGCACGAACAACTCTTAACCGCTGACAAACCTGTTAACCTTTGTAAAATTAACACCCTGCTCTAGGTCACTGTAAATGTAACCCTTTTATCTATGTAGCATCTTTGGGGTATGCCAAGTTATCTTTGTGGGTTCCTGGTTCCTACAGGGAGTTAAGGGGTTAAATCAATGTATAGGTCCAAGTATAATGTTGCAGGTTACATGTAACTAATTTCCTGTAACAAGTCACATTTAAAGAAGCACTAGCTAATATACCTGGCGTTGCCCGGGTGTGGAAGGGCAGGGGGCATGAAGTGGAAGGGCGGGGGGGGGGCAAGGGGCGTGGAAGGCCGGGGAGGGCAAAGGGCAGGGGGGCAAAGGGCAGGGAGGGGCAGGGGGGCAAAGGGCAGGGAGGGGAGGGAGGGAGGCAAAGGGCAGGGAGAAGCGGGAGGGGGGCAAAGGGCAGGGAGGGGTGGGGGGGGCAAAGGGCAGGGAGGGGTGGCAAAGGGCAGGGAGGGGCGGGGGGCAGAGGCAAAGGGCAGGGAGGGGCGGAGGGGCAAAGGGCAGGGAGGGACGGGAGGGGGGCAAAGGGCAGGGAGGGGTGGGGGGGCAAAGGGCAGGGAGGGGCAAAGGGCAGGGGGGGGGGCAAAGGGCAGGGAGGGGCAAAGGGCAGGGAGGGGCGGGGGGGCAAAGGGCAGGGAGGGGCGGGGGGGCAAAGGACAGGGAGGGGCAGGGGGGGGCAAAGGGCAGGGAGGGGCAGGGGGGGGCAAAGGGCAGGGAGGGGCAGGGGGGGCAAAGGGCAGGGAAGGGCAGGGAGGGGCAAAGGGCAGGGAGGGGCGGGGGGCTAAGGACAGGGAGGTGCAAGAGGGCAGGGAGGTGCAAGAGGGCAGGGAGGGGCAAGAGGGCAGGGAGGGACAAAAGGGCAGGGAGGGGCAAAAGGGCAGGGAGGGGCAAAAGGGCAGGGAGGGGCAAAAGGGCAGTGAGGGGCAAAAGGGCAGGGGTCGGGGGTGCCAAAGGGCAGGGAGGGGCGGCAAAGGGCAGGGAGGGGCGGGGGGCGGCAAAGGGCAGGGAGGGGCGGCAAAGGGCAGGGAGGGGCGGCAAAGGGCAGGGAGGGGCGGGGGCGGCAAAGGGCAGGGAGGGGCGGGGGCGGCAAAGGGCAGGGAGGGGTGGGAGCGGCAAAGGGCAGGGAGGGGCGGGGGGCCAAAGGGCAGGGAGGGGTGGGGGGGGCTAAGGGCAGGGAGGGGCAGGGGGGCTAAGGGCAGGGGGGGCTAAGGGCAGGGAGGGGCAGCTAAGGGCAGGGAGGGGCGGGGGGGCTAAGGGCAGGGAGGGGCAGGGGGGCTAAGGGCAGGGAGGGGCGGGGGGGCTAAGGGCAGGGAGGGGCGGGGGGGCTAAGGGCAGGGAGGGGTGGGGGGCAAATGGCAGGGAGGGGTGGGGGGGCTAAGGGCAGGGAGGGGCAAGAGGGCAGGGAGGGGCAAGAGGGCAGGGAGGGGCAAGAGGGCAGGAGGGCAGGGAGGGAGGGGGCAAAGGACAGGGGGGCAAGAGGGCAGGGAGGGAGGGGGGCAAAGGGCAGGGGGGCAAGATGGCAGGGAGGGAGGGGGGCAAGATGGCAGGGAGGGAGGGGGGCAAGAGGGCAGGGAGGGGGGCAAGAGGGCAGGGAGGAAGGGGGGCAAGAGGCCAAAGGGCAGGGGGGGCAAAGGGCAGGGGGGGCAAAGGGCAGGGTGGCAAAGGGCAGAGGGGCAAAGGGAAGGGGGGCAAAGGGGAAAAGGGCAGGGGAGGGAGGGCAGGGGGGAAAAGGGCAGGGGCAAAGGTTCAGGGGGAGGAAGGGCAGGGGGCAAAGGGCAGGGGGAGGGAGGGCAGGGGGCAAAGGGCAGGGGGAGGGAGGGCAGGGGGCAAAAGGCAGGGGGAGGGAGGGCAGGGGACAAAGGGCAGGGGGAGGGAGGGCAGGGGGCAAGGGCAGGGGGTCAGGGGAGGGAGGGCAGGGGGCAAAGGGCATTGGGAAGGAGGGCAGGGGGGGCAAAGGGCATTGGGAGGGAGGGCAGGGGGGCAAAGGGCATTGGGAGGGAGGGCAGGGGGGGCAAAGGGCATTGGGAGGGAGGGCAGGGGGGGCAAAGGGCATTGGGAGGGAGGGCAGGGGGGGCAAAGGGCAGGGGGAGGGAGGGTAGGGGGGGCAAAGGGCAGGGGGTGGGAGGGTAGGGGGGGCGGAGGGCAGGTGGAGTCAGGGAAGCATTAAATAAGCCATTCCCCTGCGTGTACTCACCTTGCACACGGCCGCCCTCCTCCTCCTCCACCTCGGGCTCCTCCGTGGCGAGGCTGAGACGCTCCGGTGAGGAGGTGCTGGGCCTCTCGCGGGGAGAGGCGGAGACAGCCAGAGGAGAGGCGGAGACAGCCGGAGGAGCGGCCGCTGGGACGGGTAGCAGCCTGTGTGGGGGGGGGGTGAGGGAGAGCGCCGGGTGAGGGGAGAGTCGTGTGCTCAGTGTGTGCGGGGGGGTGAGGGAGAGCGCCGGGTGACGGGAGAGCCGCGTGCTCTGTGTGTGTGGGGGGGGTGAGGGAGAGCGCCGGGTGAGGGGAGAGCCGCGTGCTCTGGGTGTGTGGGGGGGGGGGGGGTGAGGGAGAGCGCCAGGTGAGGGGAGAGCCGCGTGCTCTGTGTGTGTGTGGGGGGGGGGGTGAGGGAGAGTGCCGGGTGAGGGGAGAGCCGCGTGCTCTGTGTGTGTGTGGGGGCTGAGGGAGAGTGCCGGGTGAGGGGTGAGCCGCGTGCTCTGTGTGTGTGTGTGGGGGGGGGGGGGTGAGGGAGAGTGCCAGGTGAGGGGAGAGCCGCGTGCTCTGTGTGTGTGGGGGGGGGGAGGTAGAGTGCCGGGTGAGGGGAGAGCCACGTGCTCTGTGTGTGTGTGGGGGGGGGGGGGTGAGGGAGAGTGCCGGGTGAGGGGAGAGCCGCGTGCTCTGTGTGTGTGTGTGGGGGGGGGGTGAGGGAGAGTGCCGGGTGAGGGGAGAGCCGCGTGCTCTGTGTGTGTGGGGAGGGGGTGAGGGAGAGCGCCGGGTGAGGGGGGAGAGTGTGTGTGTGTGTGTGTGTGTGTGTGTGTGTGTGTGTGTGTGTGTGTGTGTGTGTGTGTGTGTGTGTGTGTGTGTGTGTGTGTGTGTGTGTGTGTGTGTGTGTGTGGTGTGCCAATGAGAGTTGTGCGGGGGCAGACCAAGGAACCAATCTCATTGGCCTGGCCCAAGGTCCAATGAGATTGCCGCTAGGGACACGGGGAGGGACACAGGGAGACACATACAGACACGGACACATAGAACACTTTCACAAATATATAGTAGATATGATTAGCACCGTAGATATTACTTGACACATGATACATAAAGCTTGCCCCCCTGCAGAAGCACTTACCAAAAGGCCCTCCTACGTTCTCTGTACGTTCCTCCTACATACCAATTAGATTGTAAGCTCCTTGGAGCTGGGACTCCTCTTCCCAAATGTTACGTCTATGTCTGAAGCACTTATTCCCATGACCTGTTATTTATATTATTTGTTATTTATATGATTACCGTGTGTATTACTACTGTCAAGCGCTCTGTACATTTATGGCGCTATACAAATAAAGACATACAATACAATACATAGACAGGTGATTGGCCAGTCCCAGGTTTCAGGAATATGCTAGAAAGGTCACCCTGTATGGTATGACTCAGCTAGGCTAAGCCCTTCAATTATTCTGCCCAGCTACAGAGATAGGGGGAAAATCTATAAATATAAAGGGACTTGGCTCTCCATCTTCAGATCTTAAGTGGACCCGTGTGTAGGGGATCTCACCTGTAAATACAATGTAAGTCATGTCAGTCTGTAACTCCATGTGTTAGTGTTAAGATCACTATTGTTGTTTTCCAGCTAGGGAACTGTACTTTTAAAGATAGGGCCCGTCAATATGGCTCTGAGCAAGTTCCACCCACAAAAAGGAATTGACAGGAACCACTGAGAGGGTTCTGTAGGCAAGGGCCTGGGAGTATCACCTTAGAATTACAAAGGGGTAAGAGACTCCTTGGTTCTGTCACAGGTGATAGGGTGAAAGCTCTTATATGGAGTGTACCCTGCCTAAGGATTTCAGTAAGAAAGGAATTGCTGTTACTTTAAAAAGGAGAGTGCTTCTGTACAACACAAAGTGGAAGATTGTGCCTCTTTGGGGATTGCTCCCTGATCATCTCTAAGAAGTTGATATGTGTGTTCTTTTAAATAAAACTACAGAAACGTTCCTGGTGCCCTCTATTAAGGCCCACCATACCATCCCTGCACGGATTCCAGCACCCCGAGAGATGAGGGAAAAGACCACTGAGCATCACCTACTGTACACATCATCGATATCACGTTAGGAGACAGTGAGACACTTTGGTGCGGCCCCTCTTCTATTTGCTGGGGGTAGAGGTGTTACATCTGTAGCCATGGCTGGTCCAGACTGCCTCTCTGCCTCCTGTCATGTAAGTCATTTGTAGCTACAGGCTGTGGCAGGCTATCCTAGGGCTTTGACCCCCTCATGCTGACTCTCTGAGTGACAGAAGAGATGGTGCCACAAGGGTCTGTGTATAACCAATCATGGTGCAGACCTTGTGCCGCCCCTTCTGGTGCATCAGAGAGGAAATTATAGGAGTTCAGCTCCCACCCTCCTTGGGTAAGGAAGCAAGAAGCTCAGCTCCTCCCGGAGTGAGACATGCAGTCAGTCCCTCATGGGCTGACTGACCAAGAGAGATTATAGGCCTCAAGTCTACCAGAGAGCCAAAGCATCATCCAAAGGTCTGGGGACCCAGATCAATCCTCATGCATTCGCTATACTGCTTGCAGTGGCTGCTACCAATAAATCATCCCTTTTTATATACCCCTGCCTGAGCTCTCAGTCTATTGGGTAGGGGTATGGATGGAATCTGCCCTAGTGGGGGACTGACTCTGGAAATGCTGGAGCCCACTGGAGCTGGAGGCGCTGACACCATGAGTGGAATATGAAGATCTACAAAAGCCTGTCCTGTTCCCCACACCATTGCGGACCACTCAGCTCTCCTGGACCCTCACAGGTATGACCGCAGCACAAACAGCAGTAACCAGTAATACATCTCCCAGAGAGGGGGGGAAACTGTGTTACACCTCTATAAACCTTAATAACTGTAACTAGATGTGAGTTTAAATGTAGATGTAGGCTTCCAATAGAAAAGGCCTGCACAACTCGTAAAGTGAGAAGGGCTGAACTGCTCCAAGGAAAAAAAAATTGGGCCGCACGGGTAAAATCATCATTATCATCACCATCATCATCTCTCCTCCAGCACCTCATCATCATCCTCATCCTCATATCTCCCCCAGCACCCCTCATCATCATCCTCATATCTCCCCCAGCACCCTTCATCATCATCCTCATATCTCCCCCAGAACCCCTCACTATCAACCTTTGTGATACTCCCCATCTATCTCTCATACCCCCATCTCTCCCCCTCACCCACACACATAATACTCCCCCTCCACATCAAACACACAATAACACCCTGCACAGCACACAGATCACACCCCCCTGCACCTCACATCCCTTTCCCCCCTTGCACCTCACATCACTCTCCCCCCTTGCACCTCACATCACTCTCCCCCTTGCACCTTACATCACTCTCCCCCCCTGCACCTCACATCACTCTCCCCCTTGCATCTCGCATCACCTCCCCCCTTGCACCTCACATCACTCTCCCCCCTTGCACCTCACATCACTCTCCCCCCTTGCACCTCACATCACTCTCCCCCTTGCACCTCAAATCACCCACCTTGCACCTCAAATCACCCCCCCTTGCACCTCAAATCACCCCCCCTGCACCTCCAATCACCCCCTGCGCCTCCATCACCCATCACACTCCCCCCTGCACCTCACATCACCCATCACCCTTTCCCCCCTGCACCTCCCATCACCCATCACCCTCCCCCCTGCACCTCACATCACCCATCACCCTCTCCCCCCTGCACCTCACATCACCCATTACCCTTTCCCCCCCTGCACCTCACATCACCTGCAGGGCCGCCAACAGAAATCATGGGGCCCGGGACAAATAAAAGGAGCAGCCCCCCCCCCCCCCGAACCCATAGCGCACCTACCACGAAAAAATATCTTTTAGCGCGCAACTTTTACTTAACTGTTTTGTGATACACAAAAAAACATTACAATGCAACCTGTTTATTTTTTATATTTTCAACAAAAGACATGTGACTGCCTGCCTGGGTGGGTGAGTGGGTGAATGACAGTGACTGGGTGGGTGACTGACAGGTGGGTGAATGATGGTGGGTGAATGATGGTGGGTGGGTGAATGGCGGTGGGTGGGTGAATGGCGGTGGGTGAATGGCGGTGGGTGAATGGCGGTGGGTGAATGGCGGTGGGTGGCTGAATGGCGGTGGGTGGCTGAATGGTGGTGGGTGGGAGACAGTGACTGGGTGGGTGACTGTTTGACAGTGACTGGGTGGGTGACAGTGACTTGGTGGGTGAGTGTCAGTGACAGGGTGGGTGACAGTCAGTGACTGGGTGGGTGACAGTGACTGGGTGGGTGACAGTGACTGGGTGGGTGACAGTGACTGGGTCGGTGACAGTGACTGGGTCGGTGACAGTGACTGGGTGGGTGACAGTGACTGGGTGGGTGACAGTGACTGGGTGGGTGACAGTGACTGGGTGGGTGACAGTGACTTGGTGGGTGACAGTCAGTGCCTGGGTGGGTGACAGTCAGTGCCTGGGTGGGTGACAGTTAGTGACTGGGTGGGTGACAGTCAGTGACTGGGTGGGTGACAGTCAGTGACTGGGTGGGTGACAGTGACTGGGTGGGTGACAGTGACTGGGTGGGTGACAGTGACTGGGTGGGAGACAGCGACTGGGTGACAGTGACTGGGTGACAGGGTGACTGGGTGGGTGACAGTGACTAGGTGGGTGACAGTGACTGGGTGACAGTGACTGGGTGGGTGACAGTGACTGGGTGACAGTGACTGGGTGGGTGACAGTGACTGGGTGGGTGACAGTGACTTTCCTTGACCGGGTGGGTGCAGCTTGCCGCCGGACGCTTTCCCCTCCTGCCCCCGATATCCCTGCGGCAGCTGCCAGGAACGGGAGGTGGGCTTGGGGGTGCGGGCACGGGGGGAGGGCGGACTCAGGGGGGGCACGGGAGGTGAGCTCGTGGGGGGGGGCTACGGGAGGTGAGCTCGGGGGGACGCGGGAAGCTGGCCGCGGAGGGAAGCGGTGGGAAGCGGGGGGGGAGCGGGCCCGCAGGAGGAGCTGGCTGGTACTTCCCCCTCCGTTCCACGTTGGGAGCATGGGGGGGGAGCGGCCGCAGAGGAGCTTGCTTGTTATTTCCCCCTCCGTCCCACGTTGGGAGCGGGGGGGAGGGAGCAGTGGGGGGGGGGGGTGGAGCGGGCCCTGTGCATGTGCGCCGGGACTGCGGTGAATCACCGCCATTTTTTTGAACTTTTTTTTAAAATTTATTTGATTAACTGGCGCCCGGCCGGAGTCATCGCAGGCTGCACAGAGAGGCCATGCGGCCCGCGGACCGTATGTTGTGCAGGCCGCAATAGAACATCCTAGGATTGTAAAACTGCATACTTTATACACACGCGCACATACACACACACACAGCCAAATAATGAACCCCTTTGCAACTTATCACATTTTTACATTTTCCTCCCTATTATCATCTACCTTAAACCTTTTCTTATACTTCCTCCTTTCTCCTCCCCCAGTTCTTCTCTGAACTTTTAAATAACATTTCAAAGTTCCATAAATCACTTTAAGTCCCTCTCAGACTTTCTCCCCAGCAAATACTTAAAGTCTGTCCTGTTACTCATCCGTCTGTTCCACGGCTTGACTCTGCACTTGTTCCAGGGCTGCTTCTGCACTCTCTCGCCTTGTTACTGTCTCTTACATGCTTCAAAAATCTGTGCAGCTTCTTGTGGAGAGGAGACATCTACAAATCCATCTTCATTAAAGAGTCTCAGCTTTTCCGGAAACACTAAGGGGAATTTCTTTCCTTGCTCGAATAGCTCTCAGCATACATTAAAGTATTCCTTCCTTGCTCTTGAAACTTCAGAAGAGAAGTCTTGACAAATTACAATCTTTCCCCCCCCCTCCCATTCTATTTGTGGCTTATTCTTGTATATTCTCCACATCATCTTTTCTTGAAAGTTTAAAAGTTTGAAAATGACCACCCTGAGACTTCCTTCTCCTGTAGCACGTGGCGCTGGGCCTTCTTTCTCCTGTAGCACGTGGCGCTGGGCCTTCTTTCTCCTGTAGCACGTGGCGCTGGGCCTTCTTTCTCCTGTAGCACGTGGCGCTGGGCTTTCCTTCTCTTCTAGCACGTGGCGGGCCTAGTCTGTGAGCTCTTTCTATTGTAAGAGGGAGCACTGGGGCCTAACCCCATCTTAAGTGGTAAATCAAATAGCTGCTCAACTCTTATATTTTCTGATACTCTCACCACCCTAAGATTATTCCACCTCAATCTATTTTCTAGATAATCCAATTTAGCAGTAGAGATTTCTGAACTCTTCCAAATTATTTTATTATGAATTCTTCCTCATCTTCTATCCTCTGCTCTGCCTAAGTAAATCTGTTACTCATGGAAGATACTTGCTCTTTTATTTCCATAACAGGAAGTCTCTAGTATATATTTAAGGACGGCCCTCCACCAGTTCCTTGACTGTCTGTGTTCTATTGACAATTTGCCTGTGACTTTACGCTTGATGTCAGCAAACATCTTCTTGCAATGCTGCACAATCCGGAGAAACACCCCAATACTAATCACTCAGTCACAGATATTTCTCCAGTTTTAATAGCCATTGATGTCTTGTGCATCAGGCTACCCATAATTTAGTCATACCCCGCCAAGTCCTTTTCAACAAGAACAAGGTTTTCCTCAACTAAGAATTTGACATCCCATGTCTGTCTTCAGTACCGCCACCACTGGCTTGTGATCTGTCCGTTTCGGCTTGTTGCTGAGCCCTGACTCCCTGCTCATTCCTCCCAGTCCCATCTGTCTCTACTCCTCTCCTCTTCTCTTCTCCCCACCAGTCCTTCTAACCTGCCCTATGTCTCCCACCCCTTCCAAGTTCCTCCCCCTTAATCCTCCTCTCAACTCTCCCATCTCTCCTCTTCTCACCTCCACTCCTCCTTTCACCTGCACTCACTCCACTCATCCTCTCCTCCTCTCCTCCTCCATCTTAAACAACAATTACACACAAATAATCACAACAACTACATCACAACTTGAAGGAACAAAGACAAATTACAAATAACACTCAATGTACACAATCACTCACAAACTACACACAGCACAAGACAACACACTCAGAAATAACAAATGTATACTAAAACAAGCAATCAAACTCCTGAAACTGTATCCTGTATCCTATATTGTATCCTTGATTTTTGACAATTCCGTTTGCTAACCCACCAATTAAATCAAGTTACCCAGGTTGGAATAAATACTGACTCTTTTGTTGGGTACAAATGGCCATAGCCTTTTATTAAACATAAACCAACACTTCTGGACCTTGTCAGCAAGTAGCCCTACCCATTGAACCTAATTATGCTCACTGCCGCTACATGACCCATTGAGAGTCGCTGGTTTGCAACACCCGGGGTCCCTCTTAGGAGTACCCCCTAGGCCCTCCACAACTTGCCCTGAACCAGGAGAGCATCCTTTGGACACCTCCCATTTACCATTAACCACCTGGGCAAAACTGACCAGTCCGGCCCCCTCCGGCTATGACAAACGTAATAACACCAACACCTTTACTATACCCTCATCTCTTTTTTTGTTGTTGTTGTATAACGTTTAACATTTCAAAATACAAATCACAACAATAACATTACCCAATAACCCTGAAAACCCTGAAACCCCAAAAGGGTTGGGTAGATGGGAAACTTTTGTGGAAACGTCCAGAGGATATGAGAGGTAGGTCACAGGGAGAGAGCACCTTTAATAACCTAGCCCACCACCTTCCCCCTGAGCACATCACTGCAGGGTCAGGCTCCCTTCCCCTTATTTGGTCAGCAGTTCCTTTACGGCCTAAGTGTGTTCCCACTCCCTCCCAACAGTACTGCCAGTCTGTTTACTTTAAACACAGGTTTATATAGGGATCTGTGCAGGCTAATATCGTGTGCGTGACCAAATATCGCAACATTACTGTCACCGGAGATCAGCACTTTTAACACCTTAATACCCGGATCCTTTGATTGAGCAAAGCAAGAGATGAAATAAATTGTAATTTATTTACAGAATGAACATACACAGCTTGATTTTCAAAATATTACGAAAATACACTTACTGGGATGGGGCAAAACAAAATCTTCCGTTCCTAAAATGAACTTTTCAGAAACAGAGTCTCTAGGCACAATTTCCCAGGAGTGGGGATTGTGCACAAACAGAGCCGCAAAACAGTCTTTGGCTAGGGGCGCCGCTCGCAACCCCTATTTCTCCGCCGGAGCTGCTTGCTTCATTCTACCACCGTAGAATTGGTAGGGAAGTCCTTACTTCTTACGAACTTTAGAAGCTGGATACAAATCTTGGTTACGATGTTACAACTTTGTACCGCACGATGAATCTCATTTCCCGATCAGCTGCAGGGATTTTTAAAACAGTCAAAACCCTTATCGCTGCGCGGGAACAAAATATCCCACCGATCCACAGGTTGACAGTACCTTACAGCACCAGGCAGAGGGCTTCTTAGTATGCTAAAGGCATGCGCGAACCTCGCACCTTCGCCGCTTAGCATACCAAACCAAGCCCCCTTTCCTGGTGACATCTTGTCTACTTCACCCAGACATCTTCTAGGATGAGGGTACTTGTATTTACCCCTCTCCGCTTAACACCTTACGATGTCGGAACCTTTTAACTTCAGACTTTTCTAGACATCCTGGGACCATGTCAGCAGCATGTCTTACAAGTCCGGGTCTAAATTATGCATGGCTTACTCACAGGAATTCCCTGCTATGCATCCTTAAAGTATGGTACTTATAATTAAGTGTTTCCGCTGTCCCGGCTGCCTGAATGAAAACCCCCTCACGCCTATAATGTTGGCACAATTAAAAGAGGGGGACTTTCATTCATCAATTTTCATATAATTTTATAAAAATTGCGGTATAATCTTTATAATGATTTTACTCCAGCAGCACTCACAGCAAAACTCAGCGCTCTAGGACCTTCCTAGCCAAAGTTAGCTAGACGCTATATGCTGTGCAGTAAGCTGCTGCTTTTTAAAACCATTTTTCCTTTGCGCAGGTTATAGGGAAACATGGGTACAATAACTCATACATTTAACCCATGATATTATTATTACCACCTTATACCTGGTGGGACACACACAGATATTTTTAATACAATTACAGTGTTACTGCCATTCCTGGGTCGCAGTGCTGGCACTCTATAATTCCCCAATATGGCTCAGGGGCACCCAGCCGGACATAATACCTTTATTTATTGACCTGGGTACCCCCTCACCTTGACAGTTACTGCTATTTTTGCAGAAGTGCTAGATATACTGTAACAATTAGCACAGTTGTACCAGAATGTGTTATGATCACTGTCACAATATTTTTGACTTATTCAATGTTGATGACTTCGGTCTTATTTTTGCGATAATAGCACGCGTTTGTTTTATTTCTACACGAATGCGATATTAACTCAGTTATAACGAAGTTTGATGACCTAGGCCAATCAATGTTTTGCATTAATCGTTCTATTAATTATAACATCGCGCTGCCATTTTTCTTCCCTGCACAGAAGTAAAGAAACTGCATCAAATGAAAAAGAAACTTGTTTGATACATTTGATGTGTAACGCCAAAGGATCAATACATTACTCACTTGCTGTATGATGTTCAAAGGCTTTAAAAATTGACTTTTTGAATCAAAAAGTTCCCACAAAGATTCCCACTTGTTTTTCCAAGCTGGTTTATTAACACTGGGAGTAAGGAATGGTTATGTTTGCCTGTTCGTGTTGCAAAGTATAAACATCAATAATATTGGTCAAATGTCTGATTGGTTTGTTTATATTGATTTTTAAAGAGTAAATACAATGCATTCACTTTACACTTTTTAAAAAGTGAAAATAAATTCACAACCTACTATATTGACGGCAGGTTAAGGCTATCTGTCTTTTTGATTAGTACCGATTGCTTCTGCAATAATGAACCTAATATATTCATCCTTCAGTGAAAACACTTTGAGAATGAGATCATTTACAATCCCTTGTCTGCTGGAGCTAAAGGCCTATCAATCACTTTTGCTAGTTCTGATTTATTCTGCAATACTGTTTTCTAAAAGGTGCAGTACAACTCTGTGTGTGTGCATGTGCGTGTGCGTTTGTGATAAGCCAGTTATCGGCAGGTTTTGAAACTCGTGCAATTCTAGTAGGCTCGATTAGTTTATCGAGGCTAATCGAGGCTCTAGAATGGTGAGTTTCTCCCAAAATACTCTCGCCAGAAAAAGTTGGCGTGAAGCTGGTGAGAACCTGCAGAGAAGGCGGTGAGAGAAGACTTAGGAAAAAAATGCCTTTTTCCTGCATCAGATTGATGCCGGGAGTCTCCGAAGCTGAAACCCATTAATATCAGAACCGGAGACCCCCGGCACGAATCCCATGCAATAAAAATGCATTTATAGGCAACTTCATTACCTTAGCAGCTAACCGCTAAGGCATTGAAGTGGTTAACTACCAGTGCCATGTTTACTGTGGGTAGTGGGGGTGGGGGAAGGTGGTATTTAGCCCTTTGTGGGTTTTTGTTACGCCGGTGCTGCCCACAGACCAGACCCGTCCCCTGAGCTGAAGGGGGAAGTGGTAATACACGCACCCGCAGCAAAGGGAGCGTGTCCTGAGTGTGGTATAAAGTGTTACCAGGCCAGGTGTAGTAAGGTAGACAATATTTGCCGGTACCGGTTGTAGAGATAGAGTGAAGAATGCCTTGCCGAGGTCAGGGAGTGGAGAGCGGAGATTGGTCGTAGTCCAAGCCGTGTTCAAGGGGTTACCAGAGTGAGCGTTGTCCAAGGAGTGCCGAGATCAAGAGCCAGAGGAGGTAGTCGTACAAGCCACATCAGAACCTGTGAAAACCATGAGAGAATCCAGAAGTACTTCCATACAGAGACTATGTCGAGCAAAGACTGAGAGCAGAGAGGAGCTAGATAAAGCAGGAAGGTCCAATTAGGAACGGAGGCGGGACAGGAAGAGCTACAGGGAGACACTGCAGATTGGTGCAGGCATAACAGGCCAGGTGAGTCTTGTTGGTAACCTGAGTATGCCCGTGCGGTGTGCGGGGGCGGAGCCTGAGGTCCGGAGGACAGGAAGAAGAGTGTGCAGAATGAGTGCGCTCCGTAACGCGTGTACGCGCGTGGACCGAGCCAGTAGATGGTGCAGGTGTACGTGTGAGAGGGCGTGGGCGTGCCAGCCGCTGAGCAGAGGATTCGCAGAGGGGAGTTATCCCGCGACGGCGGCAGGGGCGTGGAGCCGAGGAGGCCGGTAAGGCAGGATTGTTTTTTGTGTCCAGGGACTCCCTGAGGGGAGAGAGTGCTCTGTGTGGGGAGCACGGAGAACGCCGATTCCTGACAGTTTTTAAGCCTTGCGGGGTTGGTTGCGGGTGGTGTTAACCCTTCATTACCTTAGTGGTTAATACCGCTAAGGTAATGAAGGGGTTAACACCTCCTGCTACACACCTGATAGGTATAAACACCCACCAAGGGCCAAATACCAACTTCACCCATTCTCGTTACCCACAATAAACATTCAAAAACACAACAACCCTAATACCCACCTCCTCTACCCCCAATAAACCTACACATACAATACATTAATGAGCAAAATTACTATTATCCACATATGGCTCATTATAAAATCAAACATTAGCCAGCCAGCATAAATAAATAAAGTAAATAAAACTTCTACTTACCCCTGCCATCATGAAGGGGTCCTCATCACCATACTCCAGGTCCATGTCCTCCGTTGGCAGCAAGAGTACAAGAAAAAATACAATCTAATGGCCCCTAATCCCTTAATCAATTTAGCGGTTAATGACCACTGTAGTAATTAAATTAACCCACCCTTCCCCGCTACCCATCTGGGAGGCCTAACCACCCACCCCAGTACCGCTATGCCCACCCTCTAACCATTGATTGGCACAGTGGTATATCATACCCATATAATATGGGCATGATAAGCCACTAAAGCAGTCAATAGTCAACCTAATACAAATCATTAAGGCCAAAAATACACAATAATAAAAGAAATACACAAGCACCTAAACAACCCAACAATAAAAGAAATTATGTTATTCCAGGTGCTGTGTATTTATTTTATTCTTGGCCTTAATAATTTGTATTAGGGTGACCATTGACTGCTATTGTGGCTTATCATGCCCATATTATATGGGCATGATGTACTACTGTGCCAATGAATGGGTAGAGGGTGGGTATAGTGGGCCCGGGGTGAGTGGTTACGGCTCCCGAGTGGGTAGCAGGGGGGGGGTTAACCCCTTAATTACTATAGCAGTTATTAACCGCTACAGTGAGTAAGGGGTTAGGGGCCATTAGATTGTATTTTTTCTTGTACTGTTGCTGCCAACAGAGGACATGGACCTGGAGTATGGTGATGAAGACGACCTTCACCATGGCAGGGGTAAGTAGAAAGTTGTATTTACTTTATTTATGCTGGCTTGCTAATGTTTGATTTTGAATGGGCAAATGAGCTATTGTCCATAATTGGATAATAGTAATTTTGCCCATTACTGTACTGTATGTTTGGGGTGTTGGGTAGAGGATGTGGGTAGTTGGGTCGTTGTGTTTATTTTTGTTTATTGGAGGTAGAGGGATTGGGTGAAGGGGGTAGTAGCCCCAAGGGTGGGTGTTTAGACCTTTCCGGGGGGTAGCGGGACTGGTTAACCCCTTCATTATCATAACGGTTCCCACCGCTATGGTAGTGAAGGGGTTAACTCATCCTGCAACCTTCCCAGCAGGCCTAACCACCCACCGGGGGGCTACACCCCCCTTCATCCACCCAATATGCCCCCAATAAACAGACTATGAGGTTGAACCCTTTCATTGCCTTAGCGGCTGAGACAACTATATACAGTATATTCTTTTTAATTCGCCAAAAAAAAAAAATCAGCTGCCTTGGATTGCATCTTGTAGAATAAACAACTCGACAAAAAAATTGTATCAGTAGTTGGCAATAAATAACAGATGAAAGAATAATACGAACGTTTGATAATGTACCGTGATAAAAATGTCTGCCTTCTTTTGGTACCTAAGAGACAGTGACCCATAGTGTGCTTACTAATGCTGTCAGACATAGGGAAAGAATTCTCATTAAGCATCTTAGGTACCACCTGCCAACATTAGGAAATAATTTACTGTGCAATATAGCCAGGCCAAGTTCCTCCTGCTTCACTTGTTAAAGCTGTGTGCGCCATCACCATGCTGACCAAGGCAGCATGGCAATATAAATAACCCTGCCTGCTTCAATTCACACTTTCAGGCTTGACATGTAACTAAATATACAGAATATCCATACACAGAATAGTCAGTGGGCTTTAGTTATTAAAGCATAAGTGGGTATGAGCTGATGTTACTTTTCATCAATGTCATTTATTGTTCCACCCTTTACATTTTAACCTCTTCATTGTCCCTCTGGCAGTGAATGGATATACCTAAAAAAATGCTCTATATCCCAAGCAGAATGTGTGCAAATACAACTGTCTCTAATAGCACCCCTGTACCTGAAGCGCACTCTGGAATGTCTTCCTTTATTGAGCTCGTGTCTCCTTTTCCTGGCAGAATACTGCTTTCTAAAAAGAAAGCATTTGCAAAACAGGCATTGTGCAAACCCATGAGATGATATGTGACACTTGTCCATGCTAAACACAAAGTAAGAGGAGATCATGTTTTATGTGTTTAATTATATGCAAATTGATTCTGACAAAGTACTTAGAAAGAGGGCCGTGTTACCCATTAGGCATTGTAGGCACGTGCCTAGGGACCCCCAAGGTTAGGACCACATAGGTACATGGTCCTGTGCTGCTTGGCTGGGCTGCCAACAGGGGGAGAACCGGGTCAGTTGCCGGGGGTTTGTGGGCATGGCACGCCTCTCCCCATCTGTGGCAGTCCCGGCCTTCACTTGATCCCCACCCCTGCGCACACCGCATCTGCCCCCAGCCCGTTAGCATAGACATGGCACCGGAGGCCTCCCCACAACAAGTTAGGTAATGGGTTTTTTTTAAGGGAAGGAGTTATTAGTGTGTATTGGGTGAACAGGGATATTATATGTATTGGGTGAACGGGAAAGGGGTTTATTTTATGTAATTGGGGAAGAGGAGGCTATTGTGTGTTTTGAGGAAGGGGGATTATTGTGTGGGGGGGTTGTTTTAGGTGTGGGGGGTTATTGAGTGGGAGAGGTAGGGGTGTAAGGGGTAGAGAGAGAGGTGGAGGTGTAAGGGGGAGAGAGATGTGGAGGTGTAAGGTGGAGAGATGTGGAGGTGTAAGGGGGAGAGATGTGGAGGTGTAAGGGGAGGGTGAGAGGGAGTGAGAGGTGGTGTGAAGAGAGGGAGAAGTGAGGGGTGAGAGGGGGAGAGACGTAGTGTTAAAGAGAGAGAGAGAGGAGGAGGTGTGAGAGAGAGGGGGGAGGTGGGGGTGTGAGAAAGGGAGAGCGAGAGGTGGGGGTGTGAGAAAGGGAGAGCGAGATGTGGGGGTGTGAGGGGGGAGAGGTGGGGGTGTGAGAGAGGGGGGTAGAGTTGGAGGTGAGAGAGGGGGGAGAGGTGGGGGTGTATCTTACCTTCTCTGGAGTGGCCCTTTTCCTGCAGCGTCGTGTTGTCATTGCGACCCAATTTCACATGGCAACGCGTTGCCATGACGCTGAAATGTCATTACACTGCAGTTGGAGGGCCCTCCTGAGGAAAGGCAACTCACGTCTTGGTGCCTAGGGGCCCCAGAGGGTCTTAATCTGGCTCTGTTTAGAAAGGAGAAACAGTAAGATCCAGGTAACAAGGTACTGAAGTAGCAGACATTATAAGCATCCATTAATACTGGCGTTAAAATGAACACACTATTTAATGCCACGTTAGCACGTTTCCAAGGGTGCATGCATTAACATCTGCTTCATCTGTAAGTGCATCTGTATGTGGGAATTGTAGCAGGAAGCACTCAATGTATTGCTAATACTGACACATTAAGCATACTTGGAAAAAAAGTGTGATTTTGATGTGGTGGTGTTGGTAATTTGTACATTTTGCACTTTTATTTACTACTGTATAAAATCTTTCTTGCAGCAAACCCATGCTTTCCCCCCTATACTTAATAACAACTGACATGCCCACACTTTGTGAGCTAAACCTTTTAGTAGCTGCCTTTTCCCTGGGGTCTTACAACAACCTTCATTATTTTTTTCTATTTCTCTGTTTGCATTGGAATTGATTTGCTTCATTATTAATTGTTACAAGATACTAAAAGGTGCCATTTAACATGCTCAAAAAAGCAGGACACAATAAGCACATTATATTAATGCCGCATGTTGGGAATCTCTCTGATGCATAGATTACACTAGTTCTTTATTTTTATACTGCCACTCGCGGTTAGTTTCTCTAGGAAGAAAAAATGCTGAGGTTTTGGGAATTAAAGGTTTCACAGCCCAAAGGTTTGACTGTATTTTTATGATATCTAAAAAGATATTTTAAAAAAAAGTGCTGAATATTAGTTAAAGTGCACATTTCCTAACCCCCCCTATCACACCCCCCTTTTCAAAATAATTGTTTGAGGCAGGGTACTAGAATAGAACATGCAAAAACTGTGTGCTGTACTAAATGTCAAGATGGGGATGAACGGGTTACAATAAATTACATTTACAGTACTTAACCTGCAAAATCTATGGTACAAAGATACGCCCTTTCCTCTGTTGCTCGACTGCTAAAACTCTGACTCAGGCCCTCATTCTCTCCCGTCTTGATTACTGTAACCTCCTGCTGTCCGGCCTTCCTGCCTCTCACCTGTCTCCCCTACAATCTATCCTAAACGCTGCTGCCAGAATCACTCTACTCTTTCCTAGATCTGTCTCAGCATCTCCCCTCATGAAATCCCTCTCCTGGCTTCCGATCAAATCCCGCATCTCACATTCCATTCTTCTCCTAACTTTTAAAGCTTTACACGCTTCTGCCCCTCCTTACATCTCATCCCTAATTTCTCGTTATGCACCATCCAGACTCTTGCGTTCTTCTCAAGGATGTCTTCTTTCTACCCCCTTTGTATCTAAAGCCCTCTCCCGCCTTAAACCTTTCTCACTTTCTGCCCCACACCTCTGGAATGCCCTTCCCCTCAGTACCCGACTAGCACCCTCTCTATCCACCTTTAAGACCCACCTTAAGACACACTTGCTTAAAGAAGCATATGAATAGCACTGTGGATATTCTGAACACGATACATAAAGCTTGGCCCCCTGCAGACGCACTTACCAGAACTCCCTCCTACTGTCTCTGTACGTTCTACCTACCAATTAGACTGTAAGCTCCTCGGGGCAGGGACTCCTCTTCCGAAATGTTACTTTTATGTCTAAAGCACTTATTCCCATGATCTGTTATTTATATTATCTGTTATTTATTTGATTACCACATGTATTACTACTGTGAAGCGCTATGTACATTAATGGCGCTATATAAATAAAGACATACAATACAATACAATACAGATGCAGCGGCCGTTATTCAAACATTTCACGGAGCTGTTTCCGTGTGCGCTGCTGTATTCCACACGGCATTAATGCGGCCAATCACACCGGGCACACGTGTTTATCGCGGTTGCTTTGTTTGAATTTCATGGATTCTGTTTCTTTGGGTGCTATTCTTCTCGTATCCGTGGCAGAAATGAATGACTTGTAATGTGTACAGTACTGTGCTAATGTGTCAATTTCAGGTGTTTAAAAACCAGAACACTAAAATGCCATTTTCTGCACTCGCATCTTAAGGCGCTACGGTTGGAAGAAATCACGCGCCATGACATGGGTATTCAGAGGTATACAACGCGTGGTGTTCTAATAACGGCCGCTGCATCTGTATGTTTAAATGTGTTGATCACTGCGCACCCTTCCAAAACTCATTGTAAATGTCGGTAACATGTTGCCATGGAGAAAAGTTACACTTCACAAGCTGTCTTTGTAGCTTGTACAGTACATGGACATCAAGGAATGTGATGGCACATTGGGTTCATAACCAGAGATATTATTATGCATTCACATTCATTAACGTTTTTACGTTGCTCATTTTGCAGAAATGTGATGCAAAGGGCAGTGCTGAATAACAGCTGCTATGTCTGTAATGATGTATTTGTCATTGTATAAGGAGTTTTTTTTTCCACCCAGGAGTTCCCATTAAAAGCTTCAACTGTACCAGGGATCTCAAACTCAGTCCTCAAGGGTCACCAACAGGCCAGGTTTTATGGATATCCCTGCTTCAGCACAGGTGGCTCAATCGACTGAGCCACTTGTGCTGAAGCATGGGATATCCATAAAACCTGGCCTGTTGGTGGCCCTTGAGGGCTGAGTTTGAGACCCCTGAACTAGACAAAGGGAGCATAAGGCAACACAGTTATTCTTAAATAGAATGCACAAAAACAAAACAAGGTCTGATAGATACTGTACAGGTAGGGTTGCCAGGTGTCCTGTATATGGACACATTGTCCAGTAAAAGATTAGAGGTAATACTGGACATCTATGTGTCCGGTATTACCTCTTTGGATATAGTGACCCTGTCTGGCTTGGGGTTTGCAGGATTTCCCCGAGCAGGGAGAGAGCAGGGCTCTTGCTAGAGGGTTGGGCAGCTTCCTCCATCCTGATTGGCTGCTGCTGGGTAATGTAGCCAACCAGGATGTGGTATCAGGAGCCTGGGTGTGGGGCCAAGGAGAGGAGGAAACACCACAGAGCGGAGAGAGATGAAAGGTGTGTGTGTGTGTTTGTCTCTAGCGCGCCTCACCTTTCACCATTGTGTTCAATATTTTGGAGAAGCCACCTGGTAACCCTATGTACAGGGAGCAGTTAAGCACTCCTTTAGTTGATGAGACTGCAGACCGAGCAGCCCGAGAAAGCAACAATCATAAAATTAGCACAGTGGAAAGAAATCAAAAAATAAAGTCAGGTTAGGGTAAGTGATATCCAGCAAGAGATTCAGTTTTTATACTGTAACCCCAAGAAGAACATTGCTGTAACCAGTGAGCATTACCCAAGCAACAGCATTAGAAAACAAAGACTGGCACACAATTCCCCCACGAGATACAGCCAGGCCACACTACTTGTATGTACAGTATGTATCTATATTTTCATTTGTAATGTGCCACCAATATGCGCAGCGTTTTACAAAGCAGATAATACATTACAGAGAATTTTAGCACAATGAGTGCAACAAACATAAAATTAGACACTAACAAGGGAAATCCCTGCCCCAGAGAGCTTACAATCTAAGTGGTAAGTTAGGAGACTTTCAGAGACAGTAAGTAAAGGAGTAAGTGAAGTGGGTGGCAGTGCCTGACCACGATGTTTGGCAAGTACGTCTCCGGGTGTGAGTAGTAGCGATGCGTTCCGCCTATTGAAATACTTCATTCAGAAGGTGTGTTTAAGACTCAGTAAAAAGTGGGGAGATAAGGTGCTTGGCGTATACAGAGTGTGAGGGAGTTCCACAGGTAAGGGGCAATGTGGGAACAACGTTTAAGGTGAGAGAGAGCAGTAGAGGTGGAAGTGGCAGAGAGGAGACTATTGAGAAGAGCACAGAAGTGGAACAGAGGCAAAGTGAGAAATGAAAGCTGATACTGTATGTAGGGAGGAGTGGGTGAGTAGAGACCCTTGAAGGTAAAAAGAACTGTGTAGGTAATCCAGAACTTGATAGGAATCCAATGGAGGGATTTAAGGAGGAGAGAGGCAAATACAGTTCTGGGTGAAAGTGAAATGTTTCAAGATGCAGAAATGTAGATAGATTGCAAGGGAGAAAGTTGTGAGGCAGGGAGACCTGTTTGTTGTAATTTACAATAATCCAGAGGAGAGGGGATAAATGCATGAATTTGAGTTTTGGCAGTACAGTGATAGAGGAAAGGTCTGATCTTGGCAATGTCACAGAGGAAGAAGTGATAGATTTTTGCCAGTGCATGAATGTAAATGAAGAAGGAGGAGGGGAAACATGCTTTGGTAACAGGAAGGATGGTGTTCCATTTACTGTGATGGAAAAAGGGGATATTGGGCCACATTTAAGGTGGAAATATTAGGAGTTGACTTTTAGACATATTAGGTTTGAGACGGCTAAGCAGCATCTAAGACGATATTGCCAAGAGGCAATCAGAAACTGGAACTCCATTGCTGGTGTGAGGTTAGGGGTGGATACAGTATCGGCATATCATGTGCTTAGAGGTGACACTTGAAGTCAAAGGAGATGATGAGGCCAGCAAGTGATAGTGTGTGGAGAGGACCCTGAACAGAGCTGGAGGTACACCAACAGACAGATCAACAAGGTACAAGGACATGTTGGCAAAAGAGACAAAAAAGGAGCGGTGCGAGAGGTATAAGTAGAAACAGGCTAGAGCTATGTTTCTGATACAAAGAGAGTGTAAAATCTAATTTACTTCATCGAATTTGACAAAAGAACAAGATCACTACTCTGTTGCTAATTTTGAGGTTGAAATTATGTTTTAAGTTTAAATAACTTTAATAATTAATATTAATATTAAAATATTGTAGAAAGTGATGAAAACACAAAACAAGGAACACAACAATAAAAACCTGGTGTTGGCAGCAACTAGCTGTCTGTTTTAACTTAAAACATAATTGCAACATTAGAATTTGCAACAAAAGGCTTTTGTTTTTATTGTCACTAGAGCACCAGGAGATCCTCTAACATATCATTTGTCTAGCAAATTGGGTTCATGAAAACCATTAACTCTGGACACTGTAGCAGAACACTATATTTCAGGCTGTCGGAATGAAAGACGTACGTAGCAATCATTTTAATCAAATAACACTTCACTAGAGTTTATTCACAAACGTAATGCTGTTGATATTTGTAATTCTGCTTATTGGACACTGGCAGGTGTGGTGATTTCAGCAGCTGCGTTTAGTGATGTATTTACTTATTGGTTTTGGACTGGGGGGTTTATGTATTCCAGGGAGTTACGTGACTCCATGTTTAAGCAAGACTTTACATCTTTTTGGTCCAATTCCATCCAAAATACTGTGGCCCATGTTTAGTAATGAGTAAAGGCTATTCAGGCAGTGCGGTGACGGTAAGGTTACAGTAAGGTCAAGGTAAGGGGATGTAAGGTCATAGTGAGGTGAAGCTAAGGTCACAGTAAGGAGAAGGTAAGGGGAAGCTAAGTTCACGGTAAGGGGAAGGTAAGGTCATGGCAAGGTGAAGCAATGCTATAAATGATTAATCCCTTTACTAGCCTCTTTCTACTGGGACACCCATAGGGGGAGATTCACAAAGAGGGCGATAGCTCCGATTGCCCCTCTGTTTCTATACTGTCTTGACAACAGATATTACCATGTTGCTGGACTGGCATCCCATTAGCAGGACTGGCATCCCATTAGCAGGACTGGCATCCCATTAGAAGGACTGGCATCCCATTAGCAGGACTGGCATCCCATTAGAAGGACTGGCATCCCATTAGCAGGACTGGCATCCCATTAGAAGGACTGGCATCCCATTAGCAGGACTGGCATCCCATTAGAAGGACTGGCATCCCATTAGCAGGACTGGCATCCCATTAGAAGGACTGGCATCCCATTAGCAGGACTGGCATCCCATTAGAAGGACTGGCATCCCATTAGCAGGACTGGCATCCCATTAGAAGGACTGGCATCCCATTAGCAGGACTGGCATCCCATTAGAAGGACTGGTATCCCATTAGAAGGACTGGTATCCCATTAGAAGGACTGGCATCCCATTAGAAGGACTGGCATCCCATTAGCAGGACTGGCATCCCATTAGCAGGACTGGCATCCCATTAGCAGGACTGGCATCCCATTAGAAGGACTGGTATCCCATTAGAAGGACTGGTATCCCATTAGAAGGACTGGTATCCCATTAGAAGGACTGGCATCCCATTAGAAGGACTGGCATCCCATTAGAAGGACTGGCATCCCATTAGAAGGACTGGCATCCCATTAGCAGGACTGGCATCCCATTAGCAGGACTGGCATCCCATTAGTAAGGGCAGGGAATCATTAATTGGGCAAAAGAGCTACCGTGTCAGGCAATTTAGCAATGTTCTCAACTTATTTTAAATAGGGCCACACGTGTTATTTTCTCATTTACAAACCTATATATTTAGGAACAGAAAATGGGGGAGTGTCTCGCACACCTATAAAATGGTCTCGACGACAAGTAAGAAAAGTCAACAACATACAGTACAACATCAATATGAAGTAGTGGTCCACTGGTTCTCCGGGAGGGTCTAAAATCCTAGTTCCCTAAGAATCCCTGAAGTTAAAACTTACTTGTCACAGAAGTGGCGGGCGGCGGAGGGTCTCTCTGCAGCCAAATACCTGCGGGGGCTTGTTTACGGCGAGACGGACGCAACCAAATATCCCATACCGGGCCTGGATGAATCTCTGGTCTGAGGAAGAATCAACAAATATGGCCCGAAACTGCAAATTTTGCAGAGTTGTAAACAGTTTGCTCATCTCTATTAAAGGGTTATTCATTTAATTTCAATAGTGCCGAACAGAGCACTATCGCACGGTAACTTCCATTGAGATCAATGGAAGTTTCCGTGGGCTAGTGCCTAGATCAGCCCTATAGCAGTTTATCCAATAACCCCCTATAGAATTCCAACCAGGAAGCTCCATTGCTGCTTGTTTTACAATTTGGGCATACCATGTAGGGCAGTGCCAAAAATTACATACCGTATTTCCTCGATTGTAAGACGCCATCGATTCTAAGATGCACCATTAATTTAATAATACATTTTGGGGAAAAACAAAACACTAAATGAAATGTGTAGGAAAAATGGTCATTCATTTATTAGCTCATGTGATACCCATGGGTCTTCCGCGATGTTGTTGCGCTCCCTCTGCACCACTTATCCACTTCTTCCCCCCAACACCCCCAGCAGGTGAGGACAAGTTCCCGCAGCTGCCTATCGACTCCCAGGTAACAGCATGGTGGCTGCATTCCTCCACATCTTCCCGTCTTACAAGGGCTGAACGGGTTTGGTGGTGTGGGTTGGTGGAGGGCATGTCCCGTGTGCACACCAGCCACCCCTTCCCCGGTCAAAGAGTCACCAGGAGCTTAACAGCCGGGGAGTCGGAGCCGGGTAAGACTGCCGAGCTGCTGCTGCTGCTGCTGCTGCTGGACGCTGGAAAACCTCTGAAGCATCCCCGCTGCAGCTGCTCCAGCAACGTCCACTTGCAGCCTCTTTTTTTTTTTTAACACTTCAATTCTAAGACATCCCGAAAATGGAATAAAAAGTGCATCTTAGAATCGAGGAAATACGGTATTTCCCTATCTCTGTGTTTAAAGACATACAGTATAAATATGCTGGATAAGAAACAATGCTCCATTGCACAGTACTGCATCACTTTGTGTGCAATGATATTTAAAGTAATATTACTCTCCAAATCATTTTTTGTTCCTATTAGTATTATTATTATTATACAACCTTGTTTGTCACAATAACAATATGTTTTTTCAACTCTCTTATAAATTAAAGCAGCGCTCCAAGTTGCCGTTTTTTTTTCTCTTCAATATGTGCATCATTACAATCTGCACAATGATAAGTCATTAGCAAAGTTGCCGATCGATCCATTCTCGTGTGATCGATTGGCAAAGATTCCGCTCGGGGGTTCACTAAATGGCTGTCAGTGCAGCAGAAGAGGACCAAAGATGCAAAGTTCTGTGGGGAAGATCATGTGACCAGGCAGTCACTAGACACAATTGGTGCACTGCTAGAGATAAAGCATGTGCCAGTGCCTGTTTCAGAAGAGGAAGGGGATGTGACTTTGTAAATGGTTGCTATAGAAGCAAAAAATGCTTGTTACATTATAATACATAAAAAATTAATTCCGCATTGTTTAAAATAAAAAAAATACTAAAGTATTTTCTCATAGTACAGAACTGATTTATTTAAAAAAAAACACATGTAAGGTATTGCTTAGTCTGCAGCTTTAAGGGAAAATTGGCATTTTCTTTATGTTTCACTTCTCTGTTTGTATTTTATAATATTTAGCAGCCGTATCCATTAGCTCTTGTTTGGGAATGGAAATGGCAGAAAAAATTAAGTTACTGAAAACAGGGTTTGATGAGTGGGACTGGCGGTCTCAAAATGTACAGAAAAAGAACCTGCTTTTTTTTTCTTTTTTTTTTAAACCACACAGTGCAGATTGCTGATTTAAATAAACTCACTATAACTTATGATTTTTCTTCAAAGGTTTTTTGTCTTTCTTTGACCATTATGCAGATGGATTTTTTGAACAGAACTCAACTTCTTCACAATAATTAATTCTGCCGGCTGTGGAGCTGCTGCCGCTTTTAATACCAGACACATTTCTGTGATCTTTCTACTGTACGTCTGGAAAAAAAATACAGCCCTATTACACAGCATAGCTTAGAAAAGTTATCTCACAGCAGTGCGATAAATAAAACTTCCTACAAATGTATTGTAGGAGTGTGCAGCACAATTATGTATCAGGGAAAAGTTACTTTCATTTATTTTTAATGCATTGATTCACACGTAAATGTCTCAGCTATACAGCAGGGATAAAAAAAAGTTCTTAATTTAAATAAAATGGTCTCATAGCTTAGAAATGTTTAATGAAACTAAATTACAAGTGCTTGTAACGATGCATGAAAATTAGATTAAAAATGAGACATTATAAATAAAATATAAAATATAATAAAAGAGACGTGCGCCCCATCTTTTGGTTTTGGATTCGGTTCTAAAAATAATTTCTATGTTTTGGTGTTGCCAAAATTCATTAAAAAAAAAGTTTGGATTTGGGGGAAATGTGAATTTGATTAAAACAAATGTGGTTAATGTCTGTTTCTAAGTCTGGCAAAAAAAACCATGATGAGGTAAAACAAGGTTAGTTCAGTGGGTGCTAATTCATTCTCTATGAAAAGTACCTTTCTCCTAGATAATATATATAATATTATATTATTAAAGGCAACAGATAAGTGTGTTAACTTTAACGCAACTGGAACAAATTGACCGACTAGTACAGTTACCTATTATAGTACAATGGTGGATATTGTGGTGCTCAGAAACCCGGTGAGGCTTTATAAAGGGATTAACTCAAAAATCCAATAAAAGTCCGGAAGTTAACACAGTGTTCATATTCTGCATGCTTGAAGAAATATGAAAAGGGTATGTGTCTGGTGGTGTCCACTTGACAGCCGCATAGAATTACACATTTGAGTAAACCCAAACATATGATAACTGTAAGCAGCAATGTCCAGAGGAAACAGGAACAATTATATGGCACTATGGCCCATTACCTGTATGGTGCAGGAACACTGAAAGCATCCACGGCATGCATCCATCCAAAGTAGAAATCCAGATGATAGTGTGCCAAACAGAGCACAGCCAGCGACGAGAAGAATATATCCCAGGCAGACTCCAGACTTAAACAAATCAGCTGTTTAATGTAAGCTTCCAAAGAAAAACAGGCACTTACGCGTTTCATGCTTCGGCGTGTGAACCACGTATGGACAGTGGTGGAATTGGAGTGACTAGGATAGTGGTGTGGACGTTAGATCACTTGCATGAAAACGATCTCACTTAATATAGTGGTTATTCCGTCTAAGATAAAGCGGAGCCCCAATATAGTGACCTAATAGAATAAAAATTCAAAACTGGATGGCGATATGGCTAGAGATGGGTTAATATATCCAATGCATGACGGCAGTCTATACACCAATGATAATGGTGATGTGTGAATGCTCCTCTGTTAGTAATTACAGTGCAGGCTGCGCCTACCAAAGAAAAATATACTAATTTAACGTCTTAGTTGGTAGCAATATATGAGTTCCCAGAGTAATGGGAGCATATTGGTAACCCCATCTTCTAGTTTGGAAAAGTAAAATAGGCATATGCATAAACACAGGTCTAATGAATATTGACCTTAGTGGTGTGTATATAGGGTACCTGCTGTTCAGACAGGCGGTTATTAGTACAGAGGTATATGAACTTGGTGTTATGATAAACACCCTCCCTTAATGGAAATAGGTCTGTAAATGCCAATAACTAAACAGGCCACTCCTAACCTTCTTTGCAGAAAAGAACTGAGGCAATAGGCTGAGGCTTATTACTGAAGTGCCAGAAGGAGGTATCTTGAAGCAGGTTGTCAGATAAATGCTGGCTTATATAATTGATATAAATAATTGATAGCGTGAGACGAGGCAATTGGGATAACAAGTTCCTTAAAAAAGAGTCTCGATGGATATAAATACGTGGCACTCTATTCCCACAGGGACTAAATGAGGGATGCGGTTGTTCCCCTTTTATTTAGCCTCAGACTGTGTGTGTCTTTTCTGGACTTACCCCTAATGTGGACATTAATCCGCTTTAAATGACATCTGACCATATTTAGGGTGAAGAACTTTACTAGGGGACCGCACCTTTATTTGCTCTATTTTTGCTCTCTTTTTCTGTGCCTGGATATCTTCACAAAGACCTTAGATCTCCTCTACACATCTTCAATGTTGCTACTTTATACCATTCTTTATTAACGATGTTTTATTTAGGGGTCTTTACACCACTCCCCAAGTCATGCATCAGATGTTTACATGCACTAGCGGCCTGCCTAATCAATTTCTCCCAATAGAGACAAACTATAGGATTTGATTATTTACCCAATTTTGGTATATGAAGGGACTGCATCTTCACCGCACGCACCCGTCACCATAGCAACCGACGGCTACATAAGAACGCAGGCGTCAAATAGGTGGAGCCAACAGGAAAAAGCATCACAGTATGCGAAACGTACGTCGGTGGGCGTATCCATACACGTTACTTCCTAGTATCAGCAGGGGAGCGCGGCTGCTACATAGCGCGCCAACTACTAAGCACATTGTAGGATTTGTTACACTATCTCCGTTACTAACCACCAGATACAATCATTTAAGCACTGTGGCTAGAAGCAATGCTGAACATGAGGGTGTTGGAGTGATCGGTGATTGTGCCTGCTTTTACCTAAGGCAGGAACCTTGTCTCCTTCACTAAGCTCCGGAAGCAGGCACTTCATTGGATTTTTTTTAAACTATACTAATTGTCTGTCCTTTACTAAGACATTATTCCTATAGCTAGCTTTGGATAAGCATTTGTAAGCTACTAGGTGTTCATGAATACACCTTGCTGATCCACCAGCAATCATTTGTCCTGTTCGAGCCTAATATCTCATTGCTTATTATCAGCATCAGCCATTAACATCTTGTGGTGTTCACTAATACACCCTGCTGACTAAATAAGAATAAGCCCAGTCTCATTACGAACTAGGATAGCCGTCCCTAAATGTTATAATGTCAACTGCTACATTTAAAACGGGGCTATTCTTCGTAATTATCTTTACATAGTGGGTACAGCGGAATCACTATACATCATGATCAAATGCTGAAGTGTTACATGCTTTGGTATGGTCCCGCTATCAATTATTTATATCAATGATATAAGTGTAAGGAGTCCACTACTGGCTTTGACTTGCAGAATCATGCAGTTGCAAGCTTTGCCTGGCAATCAAAGGCACATGTGTTGCCTCTCATTGCAGCTTCTGGCCTGTGCTACATCATTGGAGGAATACTCACACACCCTCCTCCTGTGATTGGATTTTTGCCGGAGACACTTCAGGAACAACTCAATGTCTCCCAGACCTATGAATGGTTCTGTCCACCCAGGCTTCTCACCCAGTGGTGGGGGTACTGTAAGGAATCCCAACAAACTATGGGCTTTCAACACCACCTCTCGCCTAAGGAGTTTTAGGAACAATTCCATGTTTCCCAAATCTGTGATGGTTCCTGTTCGTCCGGAGGTCTCACCTGAAGGGGGGAGTACTGTAAGGAATCCACTACTGGCTTTGACTATAGCCTTGCAGAATCATGCAGTTGCAAGCTTTCCCTGGCAATCAAAGGCACATGTGTTGCCTCTCATTGCAGCTTCTGGCCTGTGCTACATCATTGGAGGAATACTCACACACCCTCCTCCTGTGATTGGATCTCCGCCCTTTATATTCTAGGCGTTGGCACTGAACCAGCGCCGAGCATAACCATTCCTACCTCTATGTTACTGTCTCTGCCACAAACCACCCCAGGCCTCTCTCCTAGCGTTCTTACCTTCCAAGTTCCTGAGTATCCAGAGGCCTGTTCCTGGACGTCCGTGTTGAAGCGTTGTTGCCAGCACTGGCCTGCTGCTATCTCCTTGCAGTGGCCTGCCCTGGACGTATGTGCTGAAGCGTTGTTGCCAGCACTGGTACCTGCTGCATTCCCTCCTAGCAGTGGCTACCCTTTCTGTTCCTGCGGCCTGCTGCTATCCCCCTGCATTGGCCTGTCCTGAACGTCTGTGCTGAAGCGTTGTTGCCAGCACTGGTACCTGCTGCATTCCCTCCTGGCAGTGGTTACCTTCCTTGCCTGCGGCCTGCTGCTATCCTCTTGCAGTGACCTGCTTTGGACTTCTGCGCTGAAGCGTTGGTTCTTCCCGACGCTGCCCTGCGGTGAACTTCGGCCAGCCTGCTGTCTCCTCCTGCTGAGATCGGCGTCATGGGCCGAGGCCGCTCCTCGCGCAGAAGCCACCCCCGCGCTCACGCTCCTAAGCTGAAGCAGGGAACTCCTGACTTCCTGTTGCCGAACTCCTGCTTCATTAACGACGATGCTGCCTTCTCCAATCCTGACCCTGCGATGTACGACTATGAACTGCGCACTCCGGATCAGTCTGCGTGGACTAAGGTCGGTGATTATATAACCCCACCTCAGTCCCGCGGTCCGGTCCCGGTTTGTGGCGAGCATCGGCGTAACAATAAGCCAGCATTTATCTGACAACCTAAGGAAGAAGCTGCCACGCTCCCCAATCCTGAGTTAACCTCCCTGGGTTCTGTCCCCAAGGTTATTCTGGTCTTAACCCCTGCTAGTCAGGCCTATGAGTCCCCCATTGTAAATCCCTGCATTCCCCAGGTCAGTGTGTCTTCCCTAGCACCAGAGAATGAATCCTGTTTGCCCTCTTTTTCTAAACCAAAGATTGTAAGCTCTGTTTCCGAGGTTTTTTCTGTTTTAACCCCTGCTAGTCTGCTCTGTGAGGTCCCTACTGCTAACCCTAGTATTCCGCAGTCTACTGTTAGGTCCCTAGGGCAAGAAGCAGAACCCCCTATGACCCCACTTTCGGAGACTAGCTTCTATTTCTCTGATTCTCAGGTACATTTAACCCTTGAGGTTATTCCTATGTTAACCCCTACAGGTCAGCCTTATGAACCTCCCTTGGTAAATTCCTATAGTTCGTCAGTCAAGGACACCTCCTTAGCTTCAGAGGATAAACCCCTTATGTCCTCTGACTCGGCTAAAATTCTCGGGGCTACCCCCCCTGAACTTTCGGCAATAATATTGGCTCCAGTTAAGAGTATTTTGGAGCCGTTTGTTTCTCTAAGTCTGTTCACAGAATCCCTACTCCTAGGTATTTCACTGACCCCGTCTGTCACTCAGAGAGCTGAAACCCCTGCTTCTGAGCATAGACCCCTTTTCGTGGAATCTGTTGTCGTTTCTGATGTCCCAGACACTCTTTCCCAAATACCCACTTCAGAGACCAGCACAGTCGTGGTTGCCCCACTTGCACTGTCTGTGGTTCCCTTTTCTCAAATCCTAGGGTTTAAAGTGAACAGTACATATTATGTCCCTTTCCAAGTGACCCCTTCTGAGATCAGCATATCTGCTGTTGCTCCCTTAGAACAATTACAGTCAGGGTTCCCCTTTTTGAAGGATCAAGTTTTCAAATGTAAAACTCCCTTTATCCCTGATTTTGTAAACCTGCAGTCCCTTCTCACTGTAGTTAAAGGTTCTCAAGCAGCCGCTGAGTTAAGCTCTGCCGCTGCAAAAACTTCTGTTGTAGAAGCAATCTTGCCTAGCTTACTTCTGTCTGTCCTTTCTGTGATGCCTATCACCTTTACTAAAATTTCTGTTTTGCAAGGTATTTCTCCTATTAACTCTGTGATACCTGCAATTCCTTTAATTGGTTCCGAAAACCCTGTCACTAAGTTTCCATGGAGTCTGATGCCCTCACTAGGGATTCTCTGGGACCCAATTCTGAAACAAGCGCAATGTTTTCTGTTTTCATTACAAGCAAGATGACCCTTGTTTCTATTGGAAAGTCTACCTCAGTTTCTCTCACGGATCATGCCACAGCCTCCGGGATCATTAAAAATGACTTTAAGTCTGGGATGCCCACTCCTGTAATAATACTGTTTCACGCTGATTCACCCACAGTATTCGGGGTATCCACTACTGACTGTATGTCTACTACCATGAACTCAGGGGTATCGCATTTGGAACTTTCCCTTTTTCAAAAGATCCTGTCTTTAAGATGGACTTATATTTCTCTGTGTCTTCCACAATACTTGGGGTACTTGCTATTGACTGTCCTGTCCCAAAACTAGGGTTACCTCTCAAGAAGGTGTCTGGAGCTACCGATGTTAAAGACCCTATGTTTAAAACAGTAACAATTTGCATTGCTTCTCCCACAGTATCATGTGAAACCTAGGCACCTGGGACCTCCACCCCGAAGCCAAGCTCTAGTTCTCTGTCTTCTTTCTCTGTTTTGGAGGTACCCAGCTTTAACCCCAAGACTTTTTTCCCTAAGGCTGATGCACCGCTTAACCGCCTGCCTTTTTTTTTGGATAAAATCTTTTCTCACTTTTCAAACAGACTCCTTACACGTAGGTCTCTGTGCGGTGCCCAAAGTGCCCTTTCTGGATGGCATTTGGCCTTTCTCTAAGACGAAGATACCCTTACTGGACCTCGTCGCTTTACCTGAAGCATCCGTCCCTATTCTCTATGGGTCCATTATGGGTATAGACATGCTTATTATGTCCTTCACCAAGGCCACAATTTCGGAGTTGATTCTCTCTAAAGATCACAAACCAAAGGAAGCGGATCCTTCTTCAACTGCCAGTACCATGACCAAGGGTTGCATACACACTGTTACAGACTCTTGCAAATTGCCTGGGATAGCAACCCTGTTTTGTATCAAAAGTACCGCTGCTATAGTGTGTAGTGAACCCTCCCGCCCCATTCCCTCGCTAACCATCACCCGGAATTCCTTGGAAGCTAAAGACTTTCTCAACTTCCTCCGTGCTGATTTCACTAAAGACATTGCCTTCTCTGAAGATCCTTCTGCCAATTTTGTCCGACAATCTGTGTCCTGTGTCCCGTACTCTTGGACTATTACTATGCACCGGACACCTGGCTACTACCCTTCTGATGTTCCCATTCCGGAGCCCTCAGGTCCCATTGTCAATGTACCAAGAACTGCAGTGCCACCGCTGTCTTTTATGGCACTCGCCAATGTACACCTGGATTGTGGACCTAATTTTCGCCGGAGACACTTCAGGAACAACTCAATGTCTCCCAGACCTATGAATGGTTCTGTCCACCCAGGCTTCTCACCCAGTGGTGGGGGTACTGTAAGGAATCCCAACAAACTATGGGCTTTCAACACCACCTCTCGCCTAAGGAGTTTTAGGAACAATTCCATGTTCCCCAAATCTGTGATGGTTCCTGTTCGTCCGTAGGTCTCACCTGAAGGGGGTGGGTACTGTAAGGAATCCACTACTGGCTTTGACTATAGCCTTGCAGAATCATGCAGTTGCAAGCTTTCCCTGGCAATCAAAGGCACATGTGTTGCCTCTCATTGCAGCTTCTGGCCTGTGCTACATCATTGGAGGAATACTCACACACCCTCCTCCTGTGATTGGATCTCCGCCCTTTATATTCTAGGCGTTGGCACTGAACCAGCGCCGAGCATAACCATTCCTACCTCTATGTTACTGTCTCTGCCACAAACCACCCCAGGCCTCTCTCCTAGCGTTCTTACCTTCCAAGTTCCTGAGTATCCAGAGGCCTGTTCCTGGACGTCCGTGTTGAAGCGTTGTTGCCAGCACTGGCCTGCTGCTATCTCCTTGCAGTGGCCTGCCCTGGACGTCTGTGCTGAAGCGTTGTTGCCAGCACTGGTACCTGCTGCATTCCCTCCTAGCAGTGGCTACCCTTTCTGTTCCTGCGGCCTGCTGCTATCCCCCTGCATTGGCCTGTCCTGAACGTCTGTGCTGAAGCGTTGTTGCCAGCACTGGTACCTGCTGCATTCCCTCCTGGCAGTGTTTACCTTCCTTGCCTGCGGCCTGCTGCTATCCTCTTGCAGTGGCCTGCTTTGGACTTCTGCGCTGAAGCGTTGGTTCTTCCCGACGCTGCCCTGCGGTGAACTTCGGACAGCCTGCTGTCTCCTCCTGCTGAGATCGGCGTCATGGGCCGAGGCCGCTCCTCGCGCAGAAGCCACCCCCGCGCTCACGCTCCTAAGCTGAAGCAGGGAACTCCTGACTTCCTGTTGCCGAACTCCTGCTTCATTAACGACGATGCTGCCTTCTCCAATCCTGACCCTGCGATGTACGACTACGAACTGCGCACTCCGGATCAGTCTGCGTGGACTAAGGTCGGTGATTATATAACCCCACCTCAGTCCCGCGGTCCGGTCCCGGTTTGTGGCGAGCATCGGCGTAACAATAAGCCAGCATTTATCTGACAACCTGCTTCAAGATACCTCCTTCTGGCACTTCAGTAATAAGATATAGAAAAAATGTAATTGGCTGCTCTATATTAACTGAAAAAATGGTATAAAAAGTGTAAGTGATACAAATAAGTATACAAGCAAAAACAATATATAGTGAAAGTGAATAAGTGATCAATTATAACACAATAATATCAATACAAATAGTGAAAAGATGAATATACACGGATGAATACCACCACCACCAATAATATAGTGATTAATAACTGAAAAGCAGCTCAAAAACCCGCATGAAACCGTTCACTGGTCTCTGTAGTACTTGATGGTTTTGCCGGTTGAATTTCTGGACCTATTATTATTGTATGTTGAGGACAATAAGCTAAAAACGAAGACACATTTTAAAACGGTGGATTCTAATAACTATATTTTAGAATTAAGTTGCCACAATCCCAATTGGACCCCAAATATCCCTTATGGGCAACAACGCCCAATTAAACATAACTGCACAGGCGATGAAGTATATACAGAGCAGTCTAATATTTTAATAAATACATTTAAAGTGAGGAATTATAGTGACCGGACAATAAATAAAGCCATTGAGAAAACAGACAGTATACAAAGAAGTGATTTGATTAAACCTATAAATAAAACAGACAAATGAGTTGAATGGATTTAATATGTAATTTATTACAGAGTATAACAAGGATGCTAAAAAAAATTAAAACATTATATCTAAGCATTGGCATATATTAGAAAATTACCCAATATTGAAAGGCCATCTAACTACTAGACAGAGTGTAGTGTCCCCAATCTCAAGAGTAAATTAGCACCAACAGCATTGAAGAAAAAACTAAATTTAACACAAAATTGGCTAAATAAACCTAAAGGCTTTCATGGATGTGTGATGTGTAAAGCATGTATATACAAGAATCCAGAAAAAACACACTTTCAGCCAAAACAGACAAATGAACAATTTATATAGAAGGTTATATAAATTGCAAGAGCCCATATGTGGTTTACATGCTTGAATGTACTTGGAGACTGCAATATGTACTGTAGGACGTACCTCCCGACCTTTAAGAATTAGGATCTTAGAACATCTGGGTAATATTAGGAAGGGTTTATCAACACAGTGGTACATGCAGCTATCTAGCTAGGAAACCATGACCTCGATGCATTTAATACTTTGCTGTAATGACTTTTTTTGTGATATCCCGCTGGTGATATTAATTTGTCTTCCCTGAATTTTAATTGTTATCATCACCAATAAAGTTTAAGTTTTATATTAATCATCATAACCTACATACTTACCTTCACCGATGAGTGCTAGTTTATAGGGGTTACTTTTAGTCTTGTCCTGACAAGACTTTTGGTTTGCTTTCGATTACTCGGTCCTTGGCACCATCTAGTCCTTTGACTGTAGCAAGAGCTTATTTCCCATTCCCCATTCCCCCATTGTGTTTGATGTTACTGGGCCCAAGAGCTATCTCTCTTGGACCCTTATACACGGAGCAGGGGTAACCAAAACGGAATTGACCTTTATTATATAGCCTGGTTACCCCCTCCTGTCACAAATAGTCATACCTATTCTCAAAAATAACACCCTTGTAGGGCCTCAACATTTTGGGATAGTTAGAATGATAAAGGGAACCATAGTCTTTAGTGAGAAATAGTCCCAAATATTTAATGGCCTGGGTTTACCATTTGAAATAAACATTTACCTCCAGGAGTTTGATCGTATCTTTCGGTAGGCCAATGCTTAAGGCTTTAGATTTGCTATTGTTAATCTGGAACCCTGATATTTTATTAAAAAGGTCTAATTCACTGAGGAGATTGGGTAGAGAGATCAAGGGTTTTGATAAGAAAAGTCAAACATCTGAAAATAATGCAAGTTTGTGTCTGATTCTCAACTATGGTTCCTGAAATGTTACGGTGGTCCCTAATGTGGGCAGCTAGGGGTTCCATACATAATACAGAGATAAGGGGTCAAAGGGGCAGCTTTCAGAGTGCCACTTTTTTTTTCTAGGACATTGAGAGTGACACTTTACTGTCATTGCAAAGGTATTAATATAATTCCTCTTTGGGAACAAAAAAGCAACTAGGAGCAGGGAAAAGTAACTGTGAATCATACTGATAAATTGAATACTGCGGCTCATACCAGTCATAGCAAAATAAACGTATTTAATGTGTCAACATTTCGGTGTTGCTATCATACCTTCATCAGGACTTGACTGGCAAGGTGTGCATTCTCCCTATGCATTTCTGTTATGCTGGCCAACAGCTCTCCATATTTATTATGGAGACTAGCTCATAATTCAATGGAAAATATAGCATTTCTTTAAATCTTTCAGGTAAAATGCCCTGAAAACAATGCTGGCCAATGAAAGATAACTTGTGCATTTCCCTATCAAAATCTCCATGGAAAGTTTTCACATGTTGTCCAGTATGTGTTTGTTCATGTGTGTAATCTTGTAGCCTGGAGGGTGTGTTGTTTCTATGTGTGTGTGTACAGTACAGCAGGGATGCGCAAACAGGGGGGGGGCAGGCACGGCGCTTACAGAGCCCCCCGTGCTCTTCCTCACAACATTTAAATTAAATGCCGGGGGAGCATGCAAGGCCTCTGTATGTCCCTTACCTTGTCTCCGGCAGATTCTGGCTATGTGTCGCTAAGGCAACATAGAGTCAAATGACACCGCAGGGAAACGCAGAATCACATGACACTGTGATGTCACATGACGCCAGAGAAATGGTAAAGGGGGAGGGGAGAGCAGGCAGGGGGGCGCAGACAAAAAAGTTTGTGCACCCCTGCAGTATGTACATTATAGTAAAAGTACAGATAATTATGTTCATTTAGCATTTGTTTAAAGAATACAAATAATGAAATAATACACACCTCTATATACGGTATGATACTGGTTCTTTAAGTATTGTATTTTTATGTTTGGTAGATTGGATTGGATTGTTGTTTTTATCATGGAAAGAGTAATAAAGGTCAAGTTAATCTTAAAACTAAAAATGAATTAAATAGATTATTTCTAAAGTTCAAATACATTATAAAACCTGTTTAATACATAATTCTATAAAACAAACATGGGTCATGTGGAACCTACAGTAGCTCAAGCATTTCAGGGAAGAGAGTGGGATTAGCAGGGTCAATACTCTGTAATCAGGAGCTAATTGACAAACCAAAGAGTTTGACATGTTCAGTGCTATAGAAGAATAAATAGTAATAATTCCTTCATGTACCAAATGTCAATGCCCTTCTTTCATGACTGATTCATTTTGGAAACTGGTTAAAGGAATTCATTGGATGAGCTGCAGGAGAAGATACTTGGCACATCTTTACAATAAGAGAAATTCTGTTCTGCATCCCTGGTCAATTATTGACTTGACAATTTAATGGAGGTATTGCTCAGAAGTCTGATTTAAATTAATTTCACTGTGATTTTTCAGGTTGTGCATTTGGTCAGTTTTTGGGTACATTGCTGTGTTATTAGAAATAGGGAGCAATAATGTGAGATTCAAGACTATATGCCCCATCTCTCTCCAGCTTGACTACCAATAGGTAATAAATAGCCACCTATTGATAGCCAGACAACGGATAGACAGGCTAGTGGTTGAGTAGAGACACGGGGTAGCCATCATGGATTTGTAAAGTTTAAAGGATTTGGGTGACTGGTCCTTTAAGAAATTCCATTCTACAATCTCTTTGTTCATTTTTTGTTCCTGGACTGTACTTGTATTTTTGCACACGGCACAGGTCTTGTGACAGATGACTTCATTTACTTTCTCTTATAAGACAATCCACTATTAACAGACACATTCTTTGCACATTCTTTGCACACAGTACCATTTCTATTAGGAGATGCAACTTCTATCCTCCTATGAGACACTAGCATGAGTCACAGATGTATTACTCTATCCAATCTAAAGTTACCAAATTAATTTATTGCTAAAATATTTTACCAGGAAGTAATACATTGAGAGTTACCGCTCGTTTTCAAGTATGTCCTGGGCATAGAGTTAGGATGACAAATAGTACATGGTTACAAATGCAGTTACATAAGTGAACAGGGTATACATTATATACAAGACATTGCGTGCACAGTTAAAGAAAATATATATTATGGGCGTATGAAACAGTTACAGACTGTAAGGAATTGGAGAACACGTCCCCTGCGGCATGTTACCTCCTTCCCTTCTGCTCCACACATCTCCGCGCCGTTTACAGAACGCGCGCGCATACGGAGGACTTTCTCCTCCACCATGGAGCTTGGCTCCGTCCCCCGCACACGACCCGCATCCGTCACGCGATGTGCACACACGTGACGTTCGTGCACCGCTCCCCAGCTGCGAGGCAAGTCTGCTAATCTCTCCCACCTGTCTCCTGCACCTTGCAGCCAATCTCTGCTTCCGCGGAGGCTGTGCCTCTGCTCCTCCCCTCAGTCCCATTCGTGCTTCACTGCTATTTAATCCCAGCTGTCTCACTCATTCCTTGCTGAGCATAGTTCATGGTAACCTTGTGTTTCCACGTCCCTGCCTTGCCTTGTGTCTTGTGCTTTAACCTTGCTGCTTGCTTCTCCTGTGTACCGACCCGGCTTGACTTTAGGACCTCTCTCTGGATTACCGACCCCGGCTTGCCTCTGACCATCCGCACTTCTCAATCCGTCACCATGGCAATCAGACTAACTACCTTCCTACTGGCTCCAACCCCTGACCACGGCACTCCGGACACTGACTACTCTCCTGGCACCTACCTACGACCTCGGCAAGTATCCACACTAACCCACTCTCTCCAATCCAGACCCGGCAATCTTGACTATCCACCCTTCAGGAGCGCCTCCGCTGCTGTGGGTGCGCAGTTTAATACTTTCCCACCTCAGTACCGGGGTCCCGCCTTGTTCGTGGTGAGCGCTAGTGTTACACAGGCCAGATAAAAATGTGAGAGCTTTAGTTTTGAAAGAACTTAAACTGGTGGTGGCTGTGAGTCTCTGGTAGGTTGTTCCAGTTTTGTGGTGCATGGTAAGAGAAGGAGGAGCGGCCGGATACTTTGTTGAGCCTTGGGACCACGAACAGTCTTTTGTATGCCACGCCCCTGTCAGAGACTCAATATATTGGTTTGCATTTTCTTTGTTAAACCATGTGAGCATATCCCTGGATATGGCTCATCCACCAATTAGTAAAACCAGCTGAAACATGACTCCATTGTTTGAGTTTCAACTTATTACAGAGAAGCAAGGCCAAAATACGGTACCTAGTAAAAAGCTGCAGCTAAAACCACACAGATATAGCGAGACTTACTATCCCGTGCTGCAGCCGAACAAGCAAAAGTCTGCAGTGCTGGGTACGGTGTCTGCCGCGATCATGCTGCAGGGGGGTCCATACTTCTCAATGGGACTCTCCCCCCCACCGTGTTAATTCTTCGGTACCTTGACAGCGAACGGCCACAGCACCAAGGATGTTGTCTTACTACATCTCTAGTATTATTACATGATTGGACTGTATAGACTAGATGTTGTTGAGCTGATTGTAAATATACTAGTTAAATAAAAGAGAGTGCTGATCTTAAAGGAGACATCCAAGCGTTTTTTTTAATACAGGATTGAAAGCAGGGGGTCGATGGAGCTGAACCCATTAATTTCATCTCCAGGGACCCCTGCTTCCAGAGATACTAACCTCCGTAGGGGGTGCTGGTATCGCCTGCAGTTTAAAGCTCCCGCGTCACATGGGCAAATAGGAAGCCGCACCAGGTGACATCACGGCCTCATATTGGCCCACAGCGCATGGGAGCTTTGAAAAGAAGCCATAATGTGAACCCTGGAGTGGCTACCGGCACAAACTACGGAGGTCTGTATCTCCAGAAGTGGGGGGTTCCTGGAGCTAAACGTAATGGCATTCAGCTCCGGAGACCCCCTGCTTCAATCCTATATTTTAAAAAATGAAGAAAAAAAAACAACAACATGGATTGCCTCTTTAAGGTACTAATACTTTGTCAATCACAGAAGATGAGCCTTGATAAATACCCTAAACAATAGGGTAATTACCCTACCATATTTCTAAAATGTTATTGTTTAAAGTGTTCTTACCCTAAAGCCATGTTTCTTTTCATTCATATACATTAAAATATTGTTGCTTTGCTTTAACATAATACACCCCACAAGGGCCTATATTTACAGCACCAACCACTGGTAGTTTGACACTTAGTACCTTAGAACACTTGACCAGTAAGGCTTATACTGTACATACAAAAGCATAACAATGGTCTTTCCCTGTTTCTTCCAGCTGTAGAAGAATGTCACAGCCATAGCAAATAACACTACAAAGGGGTTAGCCAACAGATCCAAAAATCATTCAATAGCAACAAACTAAAACATGAATTCACATAGAGCAGACTGGTATCTACAACTCACGATTGTTAACAACATGTTGATTTCAAGGCGGGTAATCTTATCCTGATCACAGTAAAATAAATGTGATTGGTTTGCTGCAAAGTAACCACTTTCTTTATAGAATATTGCTGGTGCCTATTTGTGCCCTAGAGATGTATTTTTTTTCTGCTGGCTTTTCCCATCCAGTTAATTATAGGCTGGTTTACTGCTGCAATCATTCAAACTAACTGACAGAATACATTGTGTCAACTTTATGTACCAGCGACGGGGAAAGAACGAAAGCCTTTTTTATGACAGGATTATTGCAGCATTATGAATATTAAAGGGGGGAAAAGAAAGAGATCAGAAGAGAGGAGAGAAAAAGAAAGAAACCGGGGGAATGAATTAAAAGTAGAAAGGAAGACAATTATAGGGCTAATCTAGTTCTGCCGGGATTTATGTAATAATCTTTTGCTCATATCCAAATGTGTTAGAGTAGATTGTTCATGTAATGTCATGCTAATTTCAAGACTTTGCTGAGATGGGAAAATGTTTGAATGAAACATAAAGCCTTTTTTTACTAAGTGGTGCTAAGGAAAGTGAATGCGTCATGAGATGTCCTTCCGGCACAGTAAGGAGTCTTTTTGCGTAAATCAGGCCCATGGTCAGGTCTAATAACACATAGATGGATGAGACCGCTTACACCACATAAATCCAAGCGGAATGGTAAGAAATTTAAGCAGGTGCTTGGGGGAGTAATATGATTATATTAACAGAGTTGATCCAAAGAGGATCAGAAAGGTTCCCCCTATTTATAGCACTCAATGCTGGATATTAGTAGACGGAAAACAGTAATCCAACAGTTAATTGCTGTTAGTTGATCTATTGACCCAATGGAACCGGAAAGATCAAAAAATAATAAAGTTTTATTAATTTCATATACCATGGCCTGGTCTGTTAGGGAAGCTGTTATGACAATATTCACAATGCCCAATCCAAAAAATAATAATGTCCTCACTTTGGCCAGCAGGGCTAAAGGAGTCATCGATTTTAATTGCACTAAAAGAACATCTCAATGCATTTTCAATAAGTCTAAATTATCTTTAGACTTATAGTTATACAAGAAGACCTGGACTCTGCCCTTCATCAACACTATACATACATTATATTGCTTTTAAAAAATAAATAAACTAAACAGTACTGTATGTACCGTACCATGAAAATATTCTAGAAAGTATTGCCAGCTTTTACTTTCCATCATTGTACATTCTGCCACTGTATGTTTTGTCCTTGATTGTACTTTAATGAACTTCTCTATCTTGGCTTCAAGGAGGGCCGTGGCGTTCTGCTGGGATCAGGCAGGCAATTTGATATGACAATTTGCACAGACTTAAGAACACTGACATTCCTCTGCCTTGTGTTCACAATATTTCACACCAATGTGTAAAGTAAATGGATGGACAACCGTACACAAAAGGCTTTGGAGGCAGAGTTGAATTATCAACATGTGGATGTCAATTGTTACCTTAAGCCCAAGAGATGGAAACACAAGACAAGCTGTTCTTTATACAGTAGTTACCAATCATTTATATTCCGTTTTCCACTAGCAGACTATACAGCCCATTACCTGAGCTCTAGTGTTTGTTTAATGAAAAACAGCATTACAAAAACACAGAAAAGGATTTAGGATATTCACATTTTAAGCAGCAATGATAATTTATTAATGCAAGGGAGCTCAACTCCAGTGTTCAAGCCTCATCCCCCTCCCCCCCCCCTCCCCCCCCCCCCCCCCCCAACAGGTCAGGTTTTCAGGATGTCCCAGCTTCAGCACAGGTAGTTCAATCAGAGGCTCAGTCTTCCTCTGATTGATCTATCTGTGCTGAAGCAGGGACTGATTTAACCACATGTGCTGAAGCTGCAGCTGATTGAGCCAACTGTGCTGAAGGTGGGATATCCTGAAAATCTGGCCTGTTATGGGGGCTTGAGGACTGGATTTGAGCTCCCCTGTATTAATGAATGCCAACATTAAAAATCGTGAAATACACAACATTTCACTAAATATAATATGCTGTCAATTACAGTACATGGAGATGGTTATTTAAAAATGCCTGAGGACTGCCAAAGGTCTAAAACGACTAATGATTTATTGTTTGGTTTGTGGCTATTTATACTGTAGATCAGGATGAAATATATAGGCTTTGCATTATAAAAAATGTTTTGTTTCTTTAATGCCATGACTTCCACAAGTCGGATAACAAACCTGTAATAAGATGCTGCATATTTCATATGTCGTATTGACAATTCCAGTCCGAGGCCTACATCCACACACGGGTGCAAAGGCGGGATGCCAGGTGTCCAGTATTGAACCGGACTGCCCTGTATTTGGACACTCTGTCCAGTACATTTTTTTTAGAGGTAATACTGGACATGTATGTGTATTCCGGTATTACCTCTCTGGACATAGTGACCTGACTGGCTTGGGGGGCTGCAGGATTTTCCCGGGCAGGGAGAGAGCAAGACTGTTCCTATGGGGCTGGCCAGCTTCCTCCATCCAGATTAGCTGCTGTGTAATGGAGCCAATCAGGAGGAGGTGTCAGGAGCCTGGGGGTGGGGCCAAGGTGAGGAGGAAAAGGCATGGAGCAGAGAGACGTGAGAGGGTGGCATGTGTGTGTGTGCAGCGGTGGATTTGAAGATCTGCCACCCCTATGCAAATATCTGTGGTGGCCGCCTACTTGCTAATACCCTCCGCCATCCAAATCGCAGTGTCAAATAACGCTGCACACATCACCAACGTGACACCACATGGTGTTGCGTTGCCACGGCAGTGAGGCCCCGTGTGACGTCACGTTGGTGATGTCCATAGCGTCATTTGACGTTGCTATTCCGAAGGAGGGTGGCAGCAAGGAGGTGGCCAGCACAGGTAAGTGCCTTCCTATCAGGTCTGAAAGGCCGAGAGGACATTTTCTCCACCCCCACATATTGCTGCCCTAGGCCCGGGCCCATCGGGCCTAATGGAAAATCTGCCACTATGTGTGTTTCTCAAGCGCGTCATACCTTCCACCATTGTGTTCAGTATTTTTGGAGAAGCCACCTGGCAACCCTAGTGCAAAGCTTTAGCACGCCTCACCTCCCATTCATATAGCCTTGCACCCTTTTGTGGATCTGGGCCAATGAGAGATAACCATGGATAGGGTGTGCTAACCTGTAGCTGCACTTGGCGAATCTCACCCTTAGGAAGTTATTTGTTAAAGTTCCAAGTTGCAAAACTCGGACAAAACCAGTGACAAAAAAATTTGATTATTAAGATTCCAGATTTATCAAAGTAAACAAATCCTATTTCTCTTTGCTAAATATAGTGCTGATTTTGCACTCATTTTGTCTGAGTAATTTTGTGCATAAACAGCTCATCTTTGCAATGCACTTACTCTTCATACAAATACAGAGTATCGCTTTTTTTCTGCACATACCCCTGAGGAAGTGACGCAGGTCATGAAACAAGTAGGGTCAGAGGTCAAGATCCCAGCACAGGAGCTCCACAACAGAGGTGGACGTGCTTGTGACGTCCTTCCGGTTTAGCAGAGCGATCTGCGTTTCTTCACTGCGGACGGCTTTGATTGTCATTTTCAACTAAGTATCATTCATCAGACGGGAGGCAAACCACTGAAAACAAACAAGAAAAAGTGATAAGTCCCACAAGACAAGACCTGCAGAAACTCCAAGGTGGGGCACTCTTAAAGGTGGGTACAAAGGTGGGTATCTTTATTAGATAAACAATGGACAAGGAAATTACTGACAGACAAAGATAAAAACACTAAAAAACATTTAGTGGACCATCTCTAATGCATCTAATAAACCTTGATGGTTCAAACAATGTAAATATATGTTAATGAAATAGTAACATATATGTGTATGTAGCCTAGCCTCCGGCCGCTACTTCTTTTCCTGGGCCCTACCAGTGTAAGATCTATTAGGTGCAGGCAGTGGATGGGATAATTCCTTCTTAAAGGCCTTGTGTGCTTTTGCAGCCTTGGATTCATTAGATTTATCCAAGGGCGGGTCTTAGCAACAGCCCGAGAATGCCAGTCTGAGGGGTGGGTACTGATTGGACCACACACTGGATGTGAGGGCCTATCAGTATCCAGATCTGATTTGTTATGTGTCAGAGTTACAGTCACACCCCAGGCTATAAATACTGGCACTTTCCTAAAGTGTCTCTCTCTCTCTCCTCCCCCTGTGGAGTGAGCACCATCTACCCTCCATCTCACTAGGGTATGTGAGGTGGAGTCCAGAAGGCCTGGTCTGGGCCTCAAGCCGTAACCAGGGTACTTTCAATAGGGGAAGCTGGGTGAAGAATGCACCTGCTTTGTACATCTGCTCTGATTGCAATAAATACCATGGAACCATCACCAGTGTGTTTCAATGTCTTGCTGCTGAAAGAAAGGTGTCATAATGGGCCATCCTGCTGCTATCCAGAGGATCCATGCTGACTGGAGGCACTACACCAAAGAACTAAGGTAACCTGTAAACCTGTCCTGTTCTCCCCACAACACCGCGGAGCACTCAGCCCTCCTGTTGCCAAACAGGTAGAGCACATCACCTAAATGGAGTAGCAGAGAAACCGATGACACCAATCTCACTTGGGGGGGCGGGGGGGGGGAGGGTACAAGGGCTAGATGTATATATAGTATGTAGCCACAATAGAGCTAAACAAACTACCATCAAAGGAAGACCACACGGCTATCCCAGTAATGGGAAAGGGAGCAGATAGCAACACACTCCCAACCAAACTACATACACAGCTGGCTTCAAAGTAATAAACAGCAGTAAAGCTTGGCATTGAAAACGAAATGCAAACAGATAGCTACATGCTATACAAAGCAGTAACCTACATAAAACTGCAGCCAAACCCCGCCTAACACCAACTTCCACATCAGAGGGATCCCTGCTCCAACATAAAGGCTCCGTTCATGTACTATTAGTACACTATGCTCACACAAGTCCTGCTTCTTGTCCTCCCGTTCATCTGGAGTCATCCACCATTTTGAACACGTTAGACAGGACTTAGTTGCATGGTTTGATCCATATAACATTACTGTATATATACGCTTATTTCTTACTGATCTGGACATTATTGGAAGAGTCTGAAAGTCCCTTGTTTTTTGGCTGTATGCTATCTGATCTTGATCGTCAGAGGACTTTCTTTAGGCAGCCTCTTTTTTTTTTTTCAACTTTCAATTTTTATTGGAAAGTACAATTACAACCAATATTCCACAGCCCGATGTTACATTTCCATTTTTGTCAAACCACATGTAGTGACAACAATTAGACGTGACTACTTGACACAGGACAAACAAGACCAGACAGACTTGACAGGGAGACAGGGATAGAGGGTAGGCGGGGGGAGGGGTTGGGGGGGGGGAGGGGGGGTGGCGGGGGGGAGGTGGTATGTTTCCAGGCTCTGGAGAGGGTGTGAAGATATGTCGAACAAATTTTGAGCAGCTGTGTTCTAGAGATACGGACACTAGGGGACTCACGTCTAGAATGTATAGGCAGCCTCTTTTCACATTGTGGTTACTGTATTTTGTATATATCATTTTGAAATTTGGTTTGACTTTACACAATACATAATTTCTAGTAGTTAGTTTTATAGTAAGCATACCCATTTAACATTAACGCTTTTTGCACTATATTTTTTTTCTGCTGCAAATAAATCCAGTAATCCTTTTTTTTTTTTTTTTTTTAAGTTGAACTTTGATTCAAATGCATATTATTATTTTTTTCGCTCTGGTAGAAACTGCAGCACTTAATGATAAAAAAAAACCAAAAAAAAACCAAGTCGCTTGTAATACATAACTCGTATGATTGAATATTGTGACTGGCTGTGTCAAATATTTTTGACAGTTCACCAAATTTGACCTTTTAAGCAATGTCACTCATATCTTTTCTCTTTTATCATGAACACATCAACTCTAAGGAACCGTGAATGATGGATATACTGCGTGTACCTATAACAGACAATTTATCAAGAAGAGATAGTCTACCTATCTAATGTGTAAAGCATTGCAACTTTGAAATTTGCTACCTGGCCTCAAACATGATGAATAATATAACATGAGAGCAATGTATGATATTGCTAGAACAGATTCCATGTTGGTACTGAAGACAATTTACATATACATACATACGTACATACCCTTGTAACAGGGACTTATCCCTGTTGAAGAAACTGTCTCTAAAATCCAGCAGGGGTCTGGTTAAGTGCAGCAGGCGATTTTCCAGACTCCACCTGGCTAATTAAGTCTGTAAGAAAAGCCTCATGTTGGAAAAGGGAGAGAGATTCCTTAGCTCACATAAGGGCTGACACAGGAGAGCAGAGAAGCCTGCACACAGACACTGTCTTGAGCACAAAGGCTGTGCTGAGATCAAGAAACCTAGAGACGTATATTTCCTGGACACATAGGAACCTCCAGAGACTGACATGGAGGGCCACCTGCTTAAGGTACCTCCTGAGACTTTGGGGCGATAGGCTGTAATGGGAATATCCCTTCAGTCCTGCAGATAGGGTCTGGGGAAGTAAAATAGCCCGTACAAAGGGATAGGGGTTTGTTATTTTGTTGTTTTTTGTATGTATTGCACGGATACAGGAACAGGCTCAATAAAGCCAAGATATAATTTCACCCAAATCAATTTCCATTATATGTACCTCTGCACACATCTCTTACAACCATACATACATACTCAAGGTTATGAGCGTAAACAGTATACAGGTACTGTACATAGACAATATAAAAATGTCAGGTTCTGATTTAGGTTTTCAAGAATATGTTGTGTAACCCTCTATCCCTATGCCTAGGGGAAACCGTGGGCGATTACTCGTGCTGCTGTTACCAGTGAGGCTTACAGGAGGCCAAAGCCTCCGCTTCTGGGGAGCCTGTGGTACTATATTTTGTGGTGCAGCGCCTCCACCTATGAGGATCCCAGCGTGAGCAGGATGACTCCTCATAGGAACCAATACAAAGCAATTACCACACACACACAGCAGTAGTAATAACAATATTCTTTACCAGCAGGTCCTTGCTCATAAACACAATAACACTGAACATACAATAGCAATAGTGTTTCCTCCAAAGTACTGAGGGTGCCCTGGGCACCTAGAACCCCGGTGTCCATAGAACAATTCCCACCCCAAAGTGTGTGAAGGTAGCGCTACCCTCCCTGAAGTGTGGTGGTGCACGGTGGGTAACTTCCTGGCTATCACCAGGGAATTAGAGGGATCCTCCGGTAGCAGAGTCGCCTCCGTGGTCCCATGATACGTGGTCTGCAAAACGCCAATCTCGCCTTACTGCTGGCTGTCACGTACGTTCTTGTCCAAAGGCCGCAGGTCACTGCGCGGACGTCCGTCCGGTTGCACAGTGATGTGGGTCGTCTGTCTCTATTGGGAAGGGTCCCCATCTAGGGCCTTCCCTACAATACTGTTCTCAGTATGGATCAGGGCTTAACTGGGGCCTAAATGCAAAGTCTGGCCTAGTCCAGGGGCTTACTTGCTCCCTGGACACGTCCGTCCTCTTTGCTGGCTCCGTGACGACTGAGCATGCCTTTCCCAGTCTGCGGAGGAAATTTCTGCTCCTAAGCCCCCCCCCCCACACCGGCGCCAATCACAACATGGCCACCGCAGCACACAGTTCCATAGGCTTACATGTGACGCCAATCCCTAGATGGCCGCCGCAACTTTCCCCCCAATCCCCAGATCCGGCGGAGCCTCGGATCACAAGGGCACCAGCAGGGCAACACAGAGCAGCTCCCCCTCACTCAGGCAAGTAACGGGGACCCCGCTACAGTTGTAAAGTAACAGTATTGTTGAAGTTTTAATGTGCATTTTAAATAAAATTCAGACCATTATTATTGGGACAATAATAGTGCAGGAGTGGCCAACTCCAGAATCAAGGCCCACCAACAGGTCAGGTTTTAAGGATATCCATGTTTCAGCACAAGTGGCTCAGTCACTGACTGACCACTGATTGAGCCACCTGTGCTGAAGCAGGGATATCTTATAACCTGAAAGAGAGTTTCCCTATGATAGGGAGAACTGGGGCTCTATTTTGGGGTTATGGGAAACACAATTGGTAGAAATGAGTTGCTTGTAGTTCATTTTCTTTCCAATAACAATATGGGTTAATGAGTTACAACCTTAAACAAGCATCCATATGACAGAAAACTCCTCGTGAGTATATAGAGCCGAGGTGGGTAACCCTGTCGCCAATCGCCACACGTGGAGTATTGGCAATGAAAGTGTCGGCGAATTTGAGTTTGCAGCTCCCACAATAAAATAAACTTTTTCCTGATGGCATGTGCTGGTTTCCGCTTTCTGAATGAGTCATTGACGCAGCACAGCCATCCAATACTGAGGTGTTTGACGCAGCACAGCCATCCAATACTGAGGTGAGTGACGCAGCACAGCCTTCCAATACTGAGGTGAGTGACGCAGCACAGCCATCCAATACTGAGGTGAGTGACGCAGTACAGCCATCCAATACTGAGGTGAGTGACGCAGCACAGCCATCCAATACTGAGGTGAGTGAAGGAGCACAGCCATCCAATACTGAGGTGAGTGATGCAGCACAGCCATCCAATACTGAGGTGAGTGAAGCAGCACAGCCATCCAATACTGAGGTGAGTGATGCAGCACAGCCATCCAATACTGAGGTGAGTGACGCAGCACAGCCATCCAATACTGAGGTGAGTAAAGCAGCACAGCCATCCAGTACTGAGGTAAGTGAAGCAGCACAGCCATCCAATACTGAGGTGAGTGACGCAGCACAGCCATCCAATACTGAGGTGAGTGACGCAGCACAGCCATCCAATACTGAGGTGAGTGACGCAGCACAGCCATCCAATACTGAGGTGATTGACGCAGCACAGCCATCCAATACTGAGGTGAGTGACGCAGCACAGCCATCCAATACTGAGGTGAGTGACGCAGTACAGCCATCCAATACTGAGGTGAGTGACACAGCACAGCCATCCAATACTGAGGTGAGTGAAGCAGCACAGCCATCCAATACTGAGGTGAGTGATGCAGCACAGCCATCCAATACTGAGGTGAGTGAAGCAGCACAGCCATCCAGTACTGAGGTGAGTGACGCAGCACAGCCATCCAATACTGAGGTGAGTGAAGCAGCACAGCCATCCAATACTGAGGTGAGTGATGCAGCACAGCCATCCAATACTGAGGTGAGTGAAGCAGCACAGCCATCCAATACTGAGGTGAGTGACGCAGCACAGCCATCCAATACTGAGGTTAGTGACGCAGCACAGCCATCCAATACTGAGGTGAGTGACGCAGCACAGCCATCCAATACTGAGGTGAGTGACGCAGCACAGCCATCCAATACTGAGGTGAGTGACGCAGCACAGCCATCCAATACTGAGGTGAGTGATGCAGCACAGCCATCCAATATTGAGGTGAGTGAAGCAGCACAGCCATCCAGTACTCCCCTCTGCCTTCAGATGGAATCTCGACCCAACCTTGAACTGTTATTTTTTTTTATGGGAGCTAAAATTTGTAGTGACGCAAGTAAACGAAAAGCATGGTGTGGCAATTTTCTCTTCTCATTCGCCACACCTGTGGCTACATTGAAAAATAGGTTGCCCACCTCTGATATAGAGGATAGCGCTTAACAAGGTTTTAACTCTATATACCGTATGCAGAAACGATGTAGATCCCAGCGCAAATATTTCCTGATAACCTGACCTGTTGGTGGCCCGTGAGGACTGGAGTTGGCCACCCCTGAAACAGAGTAAGTACTTGTGGCATATTTAGAGACCAGCTTTGCAATTCATGTATATATAATACCGACACGTGCAAAGTAGACAATTCAAGAGGTATGCACTAAAAGTCAGTCTACTAAACGTCTATGGATTTCTCCAAATGCTTGAAGGATTATTCCCTTCTCCAGCATCTTACCAATTGGAGAAGTCTAGTAAGGATTCACATGAATGCAAATTAATTCCATATCTTGTTGGAGTGAGGAATACTCCTGATAATAGGTCAGATGGCACTATTCCCAAATATAGAGATAGCTCACCTAACGTCGTCCAGTTAGGCTCAGACACTGAAACTGTCGTTGTTCCCACCCCATTCCAAACAATGTGAGAGCACATTCTGTATCTCTGTGGCCATTGTGTCCTCTTTCATTTCAGTGATAGGTATTGTGGTGCTTCAAAATCAAGTGTGACTAATCATATGTATTATCAAATCCAATAAACGTCAGAATGCTGGTACAGTGTCCATATTAGATGAAACAATAGACTGTTAATGATAAGTGGGACTTTGTGTCTAGTGGTATCCACATGATAACCACAGAATATGGCACACTAGTAAACCCAGATATTCTTGCATGTATGCAGCAATATTCAATTGTCACAGGAGCAATAATATGGCCATAAGGTACATTACCTGTATCCTTAGAGGAGCATTGGCAATGTCCAGACATCCACGGCGTGCAATCTGTAAGTGAAGATAGTCCAATGTAGTAAACAGGAACCAGAGCACAGCCAGTGACTTCAAGTAAAAATGACCCCAGGCAGACTACAGCGTAAAAAATCAGCTATTTATTGCAGACTTCCATGTGCAGAAACTACATAAACGCACCACCTACGCGTTTCATGCCAGAGCATTTTATCAAGGTATGTGCTCTGGCATGAAACGCGTATGTGGTGCGTTCATGTAGTTTCTGCACATGGAAGTCTGCAATAAATAGCTGTTTTTTTCGCTGTAGTCTGCCCGGGGTCATTTCTACTTGAAGTCACTGGCTGTGCTCTGGTTCCTGTTTACTACATTGTCCTCTTTCATTACCTTGTTTGGGGGACCCTTTTTCACTGGAGAGACTCCGTTATCAGGCTGTGTATGAGTAGTCTAACAATGTGGGACGTTGCACTCTAAGCAACTGACCTGTGTCTGGCTATCCGTCTGATGTTCTTACTACAAAGTAAACACACAATGACTCACTTAGCTTCTCACAGTGTGGAGAAATATAGTCCCTGCCTGGCTGGAAGAGGGAAGCTGCTAGTTTGTTACTTTGTGGTATACTTTGCACATTGTTTCCTATTTGAAGCAAGTCTAAATCAGAAGCATGTCAGCTAATGCTTTCAGATGAAGTCAACAGGCCATAAAAGTAATTGTATATATTTTACAAGTGGGACCCCTAAATTAAGTATTATTTTCTCTTTAATCCACCGTATACATCTTTCTTTCTCAGTTGCTTCCACTGTACAGTACATTATGCTAATAAAAGCTTTTTCACCAAGTGGCACTGAATCATTTAGGAAATGTGTCAAAGTGTTTGTGATGCATGTTTTAGCAAAACATTTCAGAGTTGTCCATATTTATCATTGGTGTTGATGTGATGGTAACCTTGGGTGCCATGTTTTTCCCCCCATGATTAGTACCAGGAATACTTCATACCATAGGCTTCAAATAGTTGGCATCCTATACAAATGGGAAACATACTTAGATTGTAAGTTCTTCAGGGCAGGGACTCATCTTCCTATTGTTTTATGTCTGAAGCACTTATATCTCATTATCTATTATAATAATATGTGTATTATGAAGCGCTATGTACCTGGGTTGTACTATATCAATAAAGATATGCATACATAAAACAGTCTCAGCACTTGGGTTAATTACCAGCCCAGATCTACATGTTGTCTTCTGAGCACCTGTAATTATCTAGTAGTCATTGATGCTATTGTGTCAGATATCAGAAATATATGCGATCCTCATGGAAAGGTCATAAAGAAGACATAAGTCAGACAAAGAGAAATAATTATTCTGCTAACGTAATTAGGCTTAAACTCTGATATAAATGGCAACAGCACAGCTAGTGACATGATATCCCTGTTGACATTTGACATTGTTCTGCTGTGCTTGATATTTAGAGCAGCACATATTTGTAAGCCCTTGGAATCTGTAAAGATACTATCTGCCCATCTTAGAGCCCTTTCAGGTCTTGTGTCGTGTGAGTTTGTGGTCGCAATATAACAGCAAATATACTGTAGTAATAGCATTCATTAGCCTTTTGTAGGGTCCATTCATGAAGCAAAATATAGGGTTATGTACAAGGTAAAACACATAGGGGCCTATTCTATAAGCCTCGATAAGCCACTAATCGAGGCCTTTTCGGCCAAAATGCCTACTGCTATTCTGTAAGCCTCGATAAGTGGGCGATAAATACATGAATCGCCAATTTTTTCATCCGTCAAAAACAGATCGCCGGGTGAGCAGCGATAAGCCACTTATCGGCAGGCTCTGAAACTTGTGCAATTCTAGTAGCCTGGATCGAGGCTAATCGCGGCTCTAGAATAGCGAATTTCTCCCCAAATCCTCACGCCAGGAAATGTTGGCGTGAGGCTGGAGAGAACCTGCTGAGAAGGCGGCGAGAGTGGAGACTTAGAAAAAAAAAATGCTTTTTTCCTGCATCATATTGATGCCGGGAGTCTCCGGAGCTTAATATCAGCACCTGAGACTCCCAGCATGAATCCCATGCAATAAAAAGGCATTTACAGGCAACTTCATTACCTTAGCAGCTGACCGCTAAGGCAATTAAGGGTTAAACACCAGTGCCATGTTTATTGTGGCTAGCCGGGGTGGGTGAAGGTGGTATTTGCCCTTGGTGGGTATTTAGGCCTTGCGGGGTGGTTGAGGGTGGAGTTAACCCCTTCATTACCTTTGCGGTTAACACCGCTACGGCAATGAAGGGGTTAACCCCTCCCGCTACCCACCCGGTAGGTATAAACACCCACTTTCACCCATCCTCGTTACCCAGAATAAACATTCCAAAACACAACAACCCTATTACCCACCTCCTCTACACCCAACAACCCCCCACAACACATACAGTACATTAATGGGCAAAATAACTATTATCCACACATGGATAACAGCTCATTTGCCCATTATAAAATCAAACATTAGCCAACCAGCATAAATAAAGTAAATACAACTTTCTGCTTACCCCTGTCATCATGAAGGGTGTCCTCGTCAGCATACTCCAGGTCCATAACCTCCATTGCCAGCAAGAGTACATAACAAAATACAATCTAATGGCCCCTAACCCCTTAATCACCTTAGCGATTAATAACCGCTATAGTAATTAAGGGGTTAACCCACCCTCCCCTGCTACCCACCCCGGAGGCCTAACCACCCACCCCGGGCCCACTATACCCACCCTCCACCCATTGATTGGCACAGTGGTTCATCATACCTACATAATATGGGCATGATAAGCCACTATAGCACTCAATGGCTGTAATACCATGTGATATGAGACATGTGGTTATAATTGATTCGTATATAAAGGACAAAACATAGAACACAGACAGAGCCCAGGGCTACATCTAATGACACAAATACACAGTAAAGTACCTTAATATATATATATCTAAAATAAAAACATTTGGTCATTTAGTTTGATTCTTTGGCCAAAGCATCTTAAGCTTGCACACCAAACGCCAAGGTAGACCAAGTCTGTGCAAGTCCTAACACTAATCAATTCTTAATAACCTGTATAATACCAGGAATAAAACTTTATAATAAAGCTGTTGTGATTAGCTGCATAGTTCTTAGTTTGATTGAACCTCTTATTTACCTGTACAATACTAGGAAAAGCAATCGGAATTAGATTTTGTCGCAACCTTGCTTCTAAATGGCTAAGGATTACTCCATTTCACCTTCCACACAAGCAGGTCCTTGCATGCAGTTTGGTTGCGACATTTGGATGTCATTTCCCAGAATCCCTAGCTGCAGTGGAAGCACTGAGAGATAATAGGGAAAGGCAGGTGTGCAGACCTGTCTGAGACGTGAATATGCTTACAAGTGATATTTTTATTTGCTGCAACTATCAATCCTAATATTTTTTTCCCACTAGAAACCTTAGACTAGGGGTGTGCAAACTTCTGATGCTGCACCCCCCTGCCTGCTCTCCCCCAGTACTCGCGCCCCACCCTTACCTTAGTGCCAGCATCAAATGACGCCGCGGCCCCGATGCGTGGCGATGGGTGTCAAATGACGCCGTGGGTCATGTGAATGTCACATGACCCCGCGGCATCAATTGAATGATGCGTCACCCAAAGCCGGCTGAATCACAGTAAGTTACAGAGGCCTTGCGCGGTCCCTCGGCATTTAATTTAAATGCCTTGGGGAAGAGCCCGGGGCATCTGTAACCACCGTGCACCCTGCAAAAAAAAATCTTGCGCCCCCAGTTTGTGTACCCCTGCCTTAGACCACTTGTTCTCCTATTTTCTCCTATGGGAGCTCCAGCCGCGATGTGGATGCACAAAATGTGCATATGTTTGTCACATGCAAGGTGACACGGGCAAAATCAGGCTGGAAGAAGCAGCGAAAGTATTTAATCATAATAGGAAAAGTTGCTCATTAAGATCACATTTCAGATACATTTACTTGGAAAGTTTATAAAATTCATAGTTAATGAGGCACTTTACAACTCCAAATTAAATTGCGCCATTGCACAGTCCATAAAAAAAAAATGTATAAGTGTAGACAGGAAAGATGTAATGAAGACAGATGTTAGTGCAGCAGCTGGGGACAAACTGCAGGCGGATCCTTTTGCCAAACAACTTCCCTGGGCTTTATCTCTGCATCTGTGTGAACTCTAGGTGATTGCTAATAATGGAAATGCAAACCGCGAGTAACATAAAACTTAATAGGTTGTCTGTACCTAGCCCGCTGCTTTGTATTAACACTTTTCTAGTCTTTCACCAGGTCTTCTTTCTGAAAAGTTGGAGCCGTGCTGGCACTTTCAGCAGTGACAGGCGTAAAGGTGCAGTTGCATGCACAATGTAAGAGCATGTAAATTGGCATGGAGAAATATTTATAGGTTGATAAAAAAAAAAAAAAAATAGACCAAGATTAAAAATATCGACGTGCGTCAAATATCCTAAAACAGATGACATTTGTTAACAGCACAGCTTTTAGGGGAGGGGGGTGGTGAGAGGGGGATGAGAGGAGAGGGAAGGGGGAGAAGGGAGGAGAGGGAAGGAGGGAGGGAAAGGGGTTGGGAGGAGGGGAGGGAGAGGGGAGGAGGGAGGGATGGGGAAGAGAGGAGGGAGGGGTGGAAAAGGGAAGAGGGGGAAAGAGAGGTGGGGGGAAAAGAGAGGTGGGGAAAAGAGAGGTGGGGGGGAAAGAGAGGAAGGGGAAAAGAGAGGAAAGGGAAAAGAGAGGAAGGGGGGAAAGAGAGGGGGGAAGAGAGGAGGGGGGAAAGAGAGGAGGCAAAGGAAGAGAGGAGGGAGGGGAAAGAGAGGAGGAAGGAGGAAAGAGGAGGGAGGGGGAAAAGAGAATGGGGAAAGAGAGGGGGGAAGATATGAGGGAGGAAGAGATGAGGGGGAAAGAAAGGAGGGGGGGAAGAGAGGAGGGGGGGAGAGAGGAGGGGGGAGAGAGGAGGGGTGAAAGAGAGGAGGGGGTAAAGAGAGGAGGGGGGAAAGAGAGGAGAGGGGAAAGAGAGGAGGGGGAGAAGGGAGGAGAGGGAAAGAGAGGAGGGAGAGAAGAGAGGAGAGAGAGATGGGGAGCCGAGGAGGGAGAGTTGGGCGAGGAGAGGAGGTAGAGTTGGGAGAGGAGAGGAGGTAGAGTTGGGAGAGGAGAGGTAGATTTTGGGTGAATCGAATGTTACAACATTCACATGGCCGGATGTTATGACATTCATGCGAAGGGAAAATGATGGCGGTTTCAGGAGTATTTGCCCAACTTTGTACTGTAACTCTCCACACTGCCTACTAATATCCATCTACGAATTGTTTTGTTTCGAAAACCAGCAAAGAATTTGCGGCTAGAATTTTGACACGTTCACCCATCTCTACTGGATATGCAGCCGGCAGGGTCATTAATCAAAAGACCAACAACCCCCCCGAAAATTACAAAATATTAGGAGATACAAAGAAGTAAAAAAATATCTACAGTAGCACATCTTTATTACTGTTTATTGAAGCAAAACAAAAGCAAAACTGGTGCTGCAATAATCAGCAGATTGATTAGGAATAGGATTGCAATGAATTCGGTTTCGGAAATGTAGTGCCCATTATTGCACCAGTATTAAATTCAGAAGACGTTTAAAAAAAAAATAACTCTGTTTCTTTGTTAGATATTGCAGGTGCCTTCAGCTAAAATGTTGTGATTGTGGCAAAAAAAAAGCCAAATTGACCCTTTTAACATTATTTTCTCTCCATTCATTGCCCCCACAATGTAAACACTTTCCCCACTGGCGGCAGGAAAATATGACTGATATTCATTTGTGATAAGGTTCTGCTTGATGCGAGTAACTTGTTCCTTATGAATAATTGTATACTGAGCTATGAGGATAATAACCTGTTTATAGCAATGTATTGGTAGGAGCAGAAGGGAAAGAGGAGTGATTACTTTCAGATCTCTGAAGGGTAGGCAGGGAGAGAATACATCGACTGAGACGTTAGGTACAAATTTGCTTTGAAATGACTTCCACGCTCATATCAAGGATAAGTGCTATGGTATTACTAGGTTTTATAGTTTGACAACTAAGTGCCTGTAACATGTACTATAGAAAGCATAGTGTATATATTATGGTACAGTAAATCAATAAAAGGAAACTATTGATCAAAACATAATCCAGCTAAATCCTTTATGATCCACCTAGTCACTATAATAGCCAGTATTAATGTCAATGCTTCCAAAATGTGCCACAATAAGACTTTGATTACTTGAGTGTGTTTAGACCTTAAATCCATAATGTGACAGATTCTGTCTTTATTTATATCTAGGAATTGGTTGTTCCAGATATAGGTGTAGCCCCTTTCCCACGTAACTAAAGAAACCACCAGTAATGCTGTTACCTGTTTGGCTACCAGAAAGCCTGAGCCTCCACCACTGGGAGCCTGGGGTGTAGCTTGGTTACCTCGGTGCAGCGCCTCCACCTGTGAGGAATCCCAGCGTAGTGGGATGAGCCCCTCACAGGAACCAAATAGTAAATACACACACAGGTATATAATAACGCTTTACTGAACAATAACATGCGACCTGTATCTCACAGTATATATCTCACACCACCCCAATACACCAAGTGAATGCCCCCCAAAGTGCATAGGGTGCTTGGCACCAATATCCCTGATGTCCATTTCCCCCAATGTCAGGGCCCACCCGAAAGTGTATTTAATAGCGCTATCCCGTGAACCGTTGGTGCACCTTAGGTGTGGTACCATCCCGGGCGCTCCAGCACCCAGGTACTGCCGAATAACAAACAGAGATCCGCTGATCCAGCGACGTCGTCGTCCGCCTCTGCGTGGGGTGAACTCCCGTTGGAGGTCTCACCTTTCAGAGTCTGTATTGAGAATGGTCTGCTCCCAGACCACAGGCCGCAATTCACCACGCGGCGTCTTGACACCATACCCTAACACTGCTATAGCTATGGGGAAATGTCCCTATCTAGGGCCTTTCCCTGTAGCAACCACAACCTGAATGTGAGTGGGGCCTATCTAGGACCTAAGGGGCAATATGGGCCTAGTCCGGGAGCCACGGCACATCTCTCGCCACTTCATACCACCTACAAGTGCCTGTATACGTTTGTGGCCTTTCCAATAAAGTTAAGAAAATATCACAGGACTTGGTGTGCTTTGGAAAAGGGGCTGAGTTAAGCTATCTGGCCATACTTATATCGAGCATATGCCCTGTGGCTGCAGAATAGCGGCGCCTTACCGGCGATCTGCCTCCAAGCACCGGAGCCCTGCCGCAACGCCACCAGGACCCGCTGTGACCAGCCGTAGACTCCCCCTGCTCCGCTCCCACATCGAAGGTAAGGGAAGGCTCGGGGGACCTGGCTACCTAAATAATCTGTCCTAGATGATGTTTACAGTAAACTGTACTCTGTACACTTTATTTAATGTACAGTATGACTCATGGTGTTCCCCTAACATCCTACAACACATCTAGACTTCTCCAGGACTAATATGGTTACTAAAACTTTGAACAACTACAAAATTCTTAGAATATTCAAGTTTGTCTAACTTTTAGTGGTGTAGATTGAATTTCAAATTCAGTTTCCTCATTGTCTTAAATAATGATGTACATTTCCTTATATATTTCCTTGTCAAATATGCTTTACAAAACATACAATAAAAAAAAAAACATGAGTACTGTTGTTTTGGTACCCAGTGGATATGCCATACTCGACCTTTAAGTAAACCATAATCTGTTCGGAGATTTCATGTTTCCAATCTATCTACTGTATCATATATATATATATATATATATATATATATATATATATATATATATATATATACCAACATAAATGCAACTCTCTGCTACACCATCTGTATGAGACACGTGTACGGTACTTACTGGAATACCATTTTGTTGGGTGAGAATCATAAGGAATCAAGGCTACTACAATAATGAGCTCTGTTCATCAATCAAATGTTGTATTGAAAATTTTGAAGGAAGTGATACAGAAAAGGTGGGGGGGGGGAGGAGAGGGAAGGAAGGACAGGAAGGGGACACTCCACCCACCTACACATTTACATATCAATGACAAGTTGGTGCATATCATATATTTGAAGATTCTCTTAAGAAATGTACAGTAAATACTAAAAGTGATTTAGGTCTCACATTATCATCTGCTATACAGGTATTATAGACTAGGGGTGCGCAAACTGGGGGTGCAGGGGTGAGAGCGCAGCAGTTACAGAGGTCCCACGCTCTTCCCCAAAGCATTTAAATAAAATGCCGGGGAGTGTGCACGAAGCCTCTGTAAGTTCCCTTACCTGGTCTCCGGCGGTTTCCAGCGACGCATCGCCATGGTAATGCGGCGTTAAATTACGCTGCAGGGTCGCATGATGTTGCGTTGCCATGGCAACGTGACATCAGAAGACGCCGGACACCAGGTAAAGGAGGGGGGGGGGGATGGCGCCAACATCTCTCTATTTTCGGACGGAACCACCATATATGGGCGATGTCACCAGGTTGGCCACATCCCATCCAACACCTATCTGAGGAACCAGGGTATATTTGATTTGTTCTTTGTGGGGTCAAGCACCATCTGAACATGATCTTTTATATGTTCTCTTTAGTTGTAATACATAGAGGTTTTGGGTGCATTATCCCAGGGGCGTGCAAACTGGGGGGCAGGAGACTTTTTGGGGGTGGCGAGGCGGTTACAGAGGCCCCAGCGCTGAAAGCGCGAGGCCTCTGTAAACGTTCTTACCCAATTTCAGTCCACACATCTCCATGGCAACGCGGCGTCAAATTACACCGCAGGGTCATGTGACATCATTTGACACCCGTTGCCATGGAGACATGACGTCAAATGATGACGCGGGTCACGTGACGTCACATGACCCGCAGCGTCATTTGACGCCACATTAGAAGTTAGGGGCGGGGCGCGACTCAGGAGGAGAGCAGGCAGGGGGTGCAGCGCAGGACGTTTGCACATCCCTGCATTACCCCATATATCACTCCATTCTTCCTCCGATATCTCCACCTGAAAATCCCTCTCCCAACTCAACATATATTTATGTGCCAGAGACACACCAATTGGAACCGATTCCTGATATAAAAGGTCTAATTTCCCTTTTGCATATCCACAATTCCTACATAGGTTTTCAAAGGGCATACAACAATAATATCTTTGCTAAAGCAGCAACGTCAAGTCTCTATGTAACTGGGGCCAACACAGCTTTGACATACAGTAGATCAGTTAAAAATCAATTCACTTTTTTGTACTATTCCAGCACTCAACTTCTGCACAACCTTTTACTCCAAGAGCTGACCAAAATCCATTCTATACCTTGTAGCGGACTCATTTTAGAATGTTGCCATCCATTCAATGGATTGCAATTCTATGACTAATAATCGTTATTGAGGCAGATTATAGGCTAAAGATGGTAAATTCCGGGCATTATTGAAATCCCTGCTCCCTGATTGGATAATGCCCAGAATTTTAACCAATCAGTAATCGCCCGGAATTTTTGGCAGCCTGCCAAGTTTTTCAGCCAATCAGTTTCTGTTCTCATTGACAAAGAATGAGATCAGCTCTCAGACAGGGGAGGTGATTGGACAGGAAGCAGCAGCAAAGAACTGACTCCTCCCCCACCCTGCCTGCAGAAAGCACCACACACGAGAGTGAGGGGAAAAGTTTGTGTGTCTGTTGTGTGTGTGTGTGTAAAGGGGGCCAGCAGTCTGTTTTGTTGGTGTGTGTGTACTGTGTGTGTGTTTAGTGGGTGTCGAGGGGGGCTGCAGTGTGTTTTGTGGGTGGAGGAGGGGTGCAGAGTGTTTTGTTGTTGTGTGTGTCTGCAGTGCGTGGGTTCACAGGGGGGCTGCAGTGGGTGTAGGGAGGGGGCTGCTGGTGTGTGTTTTGTGGATGATAGGTGGCAGTGTTTTGTTGGTTTGTGTGTGTCTGCAGTGTGTGTTTTGTGGGTGGGGGAGGGGTGCAGAGTGGTGTGTGTGTGTGGGTCTGCAGTGTGTGGGTTTACAGGGGGTTGCAGTGTGTGTAGAGAGGGGCTGCTGATGTGTGTGTTTTGTGGCTGTAGAGGGGCAGCAGTCTGTTTGTTGGTGTGTGTAGAGGGGGACTGCAGTGTGTGTGTATGTGTGTCAGCGTGTGTAGTGCGTGGAGGATGGCTGCAGAGTGTGTTTTGGATTGTGTGTGTCTGCAGTTTTGTGTGTTTACAGGGGGCTCAGTGGGTGTAGAGGTGAGGGCTGCTTTGTGTCTTGTGTGTGTGTTTTGTGAGTGTAGAGGGTGGGGGGCTTTTGGGTGTAGAGGGTGGGGGGCTTTTGGGAGTAGATGAGGGGGGGCTGTAGAGTGTGTTTGTGTGTCTAGCGGGGGGGCTGCAATGTACGTGTGTATAGGTATATAGAGAGGGCTGTGTGTATGTACAATTTCCTTTTAATAAACTTGTAGTAAAAGCATAAGAATGTAGACTATCATGTTGATAAAAATCAATATGACTACAAAAGTGTCTATCTTTTTTATAAAAAATGTAAAAAAAAAAAAAACAACAAAAAAAACCTACATTTAGCCTATAATAGTAATAATCCCCGAAGAACAGGGCATTACTGGCCAATAATGCCCTGTTCTTCGGGGATTATTACTTACAGAAAGTACTTATGTACTAGATGTGGAACAGACTAACACCCCTCTCTTATTTACAGACTTTCCCTGATTATTAAATAAAATGAGAGCGCTATGCCAGAATCAAATGAGTGTCAAGGCCAGGATATGGAGGGGAAGTGCTATTAAATGGAATAAACCATTGCACACAACTGGGAATACCCTTGGAGAAACTATTTCCAACCATGCAGAACAGTATGTTTTGTTATGCTCCTTGACAGATGCAGCTAACTATATTCCCCTAGTGCTGTTGCTGCTCATTTAAATAAAGCTGAAAGATTCAGGCTCTGCTCACACTGCTGGATGAGGCCGGCATAACAAAGGACATAGGACAGAGCCCACGGCATTCAAATCATTTGTCAGTAAATAGCTATTCTAAATGGAAGGTTTTTGCCATTAATGTCCCCAGTGCTCTTACTATATCCTTCATGGGTCATATTTGTATATGGACAGAAATATTTATTTATTTACACATTTTATATATATATATATATATATATATACACACATAGTGTTTCCCCCACCCTCTGGGAGATTACCCTGTTACCAGGTATGTAATGCTGAGTACCTGCTGGTTCACAGAAGCTCTGAGGTTCCGCCGATGTTGTTGGGGAAAACAGGACAGGCTTTTGGGATGATAGCTGGTTCTTTCTCACTCTTGGTTCAGCGCCCCCATCCCCTGCAGGCTCCAGGAGTGCCGGAGGCAATCCCTTCAGGAGAACACTCAGATACTCCCCTTGATAGACTGCAGACTCAGGCAGGAGTATATTTTATAACAGGAACTTTCTTTATTCTTCAACTAACAGATTACAAACAGCAAATACAGCTTACTCTGTATACACGTGATTCCCCGCCTTGTGATGGTCCCTGGACTCAACCCCAGGCATGGGCCCCAAAGGTCGGCCTTTACTCTTCCCCTACTCCCTGATGGAGCAGCAGGTATGGTCCTCACTCCCACTCCCCTAAGGGAGGGGATAGAAGGTGACAGAGCCCGGCACACCTCTTCTGTGAGACCAGTCTCTCTCAGGGCTACATTTAGGAAGTGCAGCCCCTTAAGTACCCTGTGGGAGGGTCTAGGTCTGAGCCCAGGATTGGGCAGAACACAGGCCTTGCCCCCCCCCCCTCCCCCTGTGACTCAAGGGAGCTGCTCACTGGTAGGGAAAACACAGATTGGGCCTAACACTTCCTGCACTGATACCAGGACTTACATGCTAAGCAGGGCAGGGCAGTAGCCAAAACCAGATATGGCTACACTCCCCCTCTGGTGGAAAATCCAATGACCCCGCTTGGAACCGAATTTGGTGTACCATTCTTCAGCTTGGGACATCTGTACAAATACAGAACAATTGTCAGTACATTTAATACAGTAAGACAATATGCAATTGACATGGCTACATATATACTGTATAGATAATAAAAAAATGAATAGACGATACCGTTCTGTGGCTAACGAAATGCTTTTATTTGTGTGAGCTTTTGAGATACACTGATCTCTTCTTCCGGCAGTGTTACAATGGATAAAGCAAGAAAGGTTTCTACTTAAAAACAGTGCATCCTGGAATGTATCTGACTGAAGCATATCCCTCCCCCTGTGCAGTATGCGATTTATGACTTAAGGTGTTAAATGGTCCCTGAATGTTAGTGATGTAAGAGTATGTGTATGTTGGTGTGTAAATGTAAATTTATAAAGTGCCCACAGTGTATACCGCGCTTTACAAACGGTGTGGGTAGGTGTAGAAATGTAAGAGGGTGTTGCATTACTATTAATGTGTGTAGATACTATGTGGTCCCTATTGGTATATAGGGATAGAATTACATTATACATATGTAAGTGTAAGAGACAGCTGTTTGTGTGTATTCATATAGCGCAGTATGTATAGACATGGCCTTTAGCACTCATGGGAAGAGAGTTCTCTCGTGTCAGTAGTGACTCATGTAGTACAAGATGAGAGGAAGGTTCACCTGTTCCTCCAGCAATGTCGTGTACCTCATCATGTGCATGAAAAGCCCAGGGGGCTGCTACTACATAGGTGAGGATATAGTGAGACAGGACAGAGGCTAAACAAGAGAATTAATCTGCATCGCCACAACATCACGCGCGGAACAAGAGACAGTTCTGTCGGCGAACATTTCTCTGACTCCGGCCATAAGATGAATGATCTGAGGGTTGCCATACTCAAAGGTAAGCTTAGAACACCGAAAGAGAGACGGTTGCATGAATACAAATTTATGCAACTGTTCGGGACATTTAGCCGTGGCCTAAACCGACACCGCAGCTTCATGAGTCACTACCCTGACACAAGATAACTCTCTTCCCATGAGTGCTAAAGGCCATGTCTATACATACTGCGCTATATGAATGCACACACAGCTGTCTCTTACACATAAAAATGTACTATGTCATTCTATCCATATATAACAATAGGGACTACATAGTATCTACACACATTAATAGTAATGCAACACCCTCTTACATTTGTACACCTACCCACACCATTGGTATAGACTCCCACACACACCTTTTGCAAAGCGCTGTATACACTGTGGGCACTTTATAAATTTATATTTACCCACATACATATACATACTCTTACATCACTAACATTCAGGGACTATTTAACACCTTTCAGTCATATGTTATGAGGGATCTGAAAAGTATTGACAAAAAATATCAAATAAATCAATAAATAATAATCAGTAACAGAAATTTGGAAGCAAAATAATACTCCTACTGAACTGATAAAATATATCAAGAAATCATTAGCAATAACAAAGACTAGAACAAGTGTTAATGTAAATTATACTGCTGCTAAGCTGATAAAGTATGTAAAAAATATATAAAAAAATATGATAAAAAAAAAGAAAGAAAAAGTTTAAAACCCTTAAAAATAGTACGGTATCACTGTAACCACAATGGGTTAATCTTGATGAACCTTTAGGATACTGGCAACCTTCTTCCTGGGTACAACTAACCCCTTCACGAAACCTGAATAGAAAAAAAAAAGAGAAGAAAAAGCGCCCGATCCTAGTGTAATACCAGTGAGTAAAATGTAATGGTCTTGAACAATAACAATTTAAAACTCACAAACATCCGAGATTTTTGTATATATAAAATAGAAAGCGCACGCTCCATGGTAAATTAACGTAATACCAAAAGATTTAATCGAACTAAAAAGTGGTACAATATGCACTCACATCAACTAAAAAGATAAAGGATATTGGAGAGATAGGGATTTAAGGCAGGGGTGGAATTTATTAAGAAAGGTATTCGAGTCACCAGGTCACGGTTTACTTGGTTATCACTGTATCTCTGCACTTTGTTTCAGGTTATTTAGGTGTACAATGCCATGTTTTAGTACTTGAGAACATTTTATAGACTGTTAATTTCTGCTCTTTCACTTGGCATTTCCTAAATCTAGCTTCTGTTTTGCTTAGCTCAGATGATTTGTACAGAAGAATACATGTTATTGATTGGAATTGAGAATGCTTACTGGGCTGTGTCCCAGGGCATTCTGCTAGGCGTCAAACTTTAGACTTTGATTTATGGTTCTGTAGATAAATGGGACAACTGCTTAGACCCACTATCCAGAACACAGGAAGAGAAGTAATTTTCTGAAGAAAGCAGATTGAGTATTCTGTCCTTTTTTAATGATATAAAACTACTCCCACTTCCTCAAGTAACAGATATTAAGTATTGTGAGCAACTTGATGAGGCTTCCAATGCATTGCTAATGTAAACTGTGGCTTTCATGGAAAGATACTGTATGATACAGTACTTTCTTGCTTTGTACAATATGTCGTCCATTTACACATGATAACAAGGTAGACTAAGAATACACTTTGCTTCGGTAGAGCACAAAACTCTGGATTGTACAAGCAGTTTAACACACACAGACACCATAGAAGGGGTGGACTTTACCACTCATTAACGGAGCAATCCAAGACGGCAAATTCTCTCAAAGGTTTTCTGAAGTGAAACTTCTTTGCTGGCACCTATAGTGTTTTCATGATAAAAATGTCTTACCTTGTAACAAAAAAACATAACGCGGGTGACGTCACGCTCCTAATGGGCGCGTGGCCATCATGCATGCGCAAAAAACACCATTCCAGGTCGCATCAAGGTTAACACTATACGCATGCGCAGAAGAACAGGCTGTGAGCCGCGGCACACATGCGCAGAATCCAATAGTCGGGATTTATTTCTATGTTTATGTTTATTTATTTTTATGTGTATGGTACTGTTTATATGTTCTGTTGTTGTGTTTGCCTCTTTATTAGGCATTACTGGGACAGTGCAACTAGTAGGTGACCTCCCCTTTGGGAGCCCTAGATGGCTTATTTGACTGGTTTCTAGGGACACTATTTACTTGTAAATTAATGGGTTCACAGAGGTACAGTTTATGGGACATGGAGCCCCATTACCTCCATAACTGAGGATTTAGAGCTTTATTCAGCGCTGTCTGGTGGTACAAGGATATGACATGTTTGTTTATGTTCTGCAGGCATTGCACATGTGCAGTAATTATGCACGAATACAGACAAATGGGGTTGTGATTACATGCATAGCTGATACTAATTAGATGATTACTGTTTTGGCACCACCCATATTTCTGTCCATATTTAATGGTGATCTTTTGCACTGTTCACTAGAGCTTGAGAACGGACCGTGTTGGTCTGAAACGTACGTTGCTCTCGGTTACGTTGGTTGCCCTATGTTACAATAAATTTCTTTTTTTCATCTAGAGTGCTGCGGACCCTGTCTTTGTTATATATTTACTGGACTGGTTTGGTGTTCCCTGTCCCTCTGCGTGCACCTCAATTACTGTTAAGTTTTTTCTCGTATTTCAGTGACAAAACACAAAGAAGTTTCATTTAAAATGTGCGTGCTTGCCACACTCACTTTTTTCCCCCATATGACTCACGTGTCTAAGTGTTAGAGAAAGGAAGTTACAGCATGAGTGCGTTTATATATTGAGGCAAAGATTTCAACTAATTTTTTAGGCTTTTTTTCTCTGTCGTAAAACAGTCACCCTAGCAGCTGACTTACAACAGGGGTGGGCTTATGTGGGTTCAATAGGAAAAGAATCGTATATAGGGCTTGCCCTGGAGTTATGAAATCAGAATTCACCAGAGGTGTGATTTGGACCAAACACATGAATTCTTATATTTCTACGGCAGTGACCTCTCTGGGGAACACCTATGGCATATGGTAAAGTACTGTATAGGGATTTCTGTTTTATGTTTAATAATTTTATTTTAAGAAACTGTTTTGAATTTACTATAATTGTATGTTCTTGTAATTATATTTTTCTGTAATCTGAAGCACTGTATTTTTATATATATTAAACAATTCTTTAATAAGTAATCCTTTGAGGCTCTGAATGAACTGTTGCACACTCTGGAGAGAGTATTTACATTTTTGGACACATTTTGCTACAACAGATTTTTGTGGGTGCATAGTTTTTGAAGTGAAATTTCTATGCTGGCATCTACCATATGAAAATTTCCCTTGGAGTAAATTACCTTGTTGGTGACGGAAGTGCACTCCCGGAAGTAAAGTCACTGCTGGCAGAAGAGGCTGTCGGCAACATCAGTGCTGGCAACTCGACCGCATGTGCAGAGGCCTCCTGTGCTCGGCGCACATCCGCAGAGGCCTCCCATGAATGGCGTGCATGGGCATGCACAGAGGCTTTTGGCGTGCATTGCGTGCATGCGCAAAGGCCTTCTAAAATCGACACGCACGCGCAGAGGCCTCCTGAAATCGGCGCGCACGAGCAAGAGCATAAGGTGACACACACTGAGACACAGAGACACACACCCACACAGAATTCAGTTAGCATAAATATAGAAGTGCAAATAGCTAAAGCTGATTGAGCCACCTGTGCTGAAGCAGGGATATCCTGACAACCAGACTTGTTGGTGGCCCTTGAGGACTGGAGTTGGACACCACTGGGTTAACCCTTTTGATGCCACAGGGCCAGGAACACATTGCGAACCAAAAGAGGTAATTGGTGGTAGCTAAAATGAGCTTAGCATAGAAGGGATTTTTTGTGTGAATTCCTCAGCAAATTAACTGCTGAACACATCAAAGATCCAGAGACAACATGTACTATGCGTATTCCGGAGCTATATGGGGTAAATGAGACACCATGAGATTCTCAGCTAGCTTTCTCTTTTTTTTGCTGCGGCCATCTGCTCCACATTTGTATAGCTCAAAAACAACTGCTAATAGTTTAATTAACAATAAAACACTAGTGGGTGGTTACAAAGAGGAAACATCGCCATCCATCTTTACTTCCCCATAGAGCTCATTAAACTATTTTAATAGCAATTTGTGTCACCACCCTCAGACGTTGCCACGTTACAGCTTCCAGAGACTATGTTAGGTTATATGGCCATAAAGTGACACACACCATTCTCTTTAATTCACTGACAAACTTCATGTTACCTTAGGTGTTTCTTTTAGTTTCTTAGCATGGAAGCTGTGACTCAATACTTGGAAAAACTATTGAATAAAGCTTTTATAAATTGCCACATAAAGCACACGTGTGAGCATGTGACTTGTATACGGGATAAGGGTTGATGCACACAGCTAACTAGCTGACCCACTTTTAACCTTCTGCAAAGGACCCTCAAATGAATAATATATACCCTCAATACGTCACTATATCTTTAATATGCCACCACCACCAAAGGGTTAGAAGATATATGTATAGAGCCTTTGGTCGCCGTTTATTATAAAAACTATGCACATAATACACAAAAATCTGTTGTAGCAAAATGTGTCCGAAAATATAAAATTACTCTCTACAAAGCAAACAACAGTTCAATCAGAACCCAAAGTATTACATATTAAAGTTTAGATTTCACATACAAAAAGTACAGTGCTTAGGTTACACAAAAAGATTATTACAAGAAACAAGCAGTATAAAATGCAGACCGTTTCTTAAAACCAAAAGATAAAATAAACAGAATCTAACTTACTGTACGTTATAGCAATTTAGGGCAAGGCGGCCGTCTTGGGCTCCGCGCCTTCGGCATCCTCATGGTCCCTCCTCCTGTCAGCTCCGGGATCCAACTTCCACCCGACCGGAGCGGGGAGCTGGAGGAGGGAGCATGGGTCCCCTCACATCATGACACATCGTGTCATTGCTGGAGGAGGGCCGCTCGTCAAGTTAAGTCCTCTTCACTTTTTTACAGGGGGGCTCCGCTGGCAGTGTGCCACCTCGGGCCCTGCAAAGCATAAGGCCAGCCCTTATTTTTGCATAACATTGATCTTTTCCAAAGAGGTTATGGATTGGAATATGAGAATTCACGTATCTTGTTGACATCAGACACTCCTCTTGTGCAATTCTACTTCATTATTCAAATGCAGGGTTTATATTCTAAATTCCCTTAATTGAAAACAAAATAAGCCCACTTTCTGGGTTTGGTTTCAACATACCCCTTTCATCAATCTCTCTACATTATATTTTTACGACCTGTAAAAAGAAACAGCTTCTTTTGACATTTAAACTTTGCCTCAATATTTAAAAGACGTCATAACTATGCTTCTATAATACTTAAATGCCATCTTCATTGTTGCCTCTGTGTACTTAATATTCAAGGAGCACAAAAATCTAGTCTGGATAATAATCCAAGATAGAGAAGAAACCCACTATTGCACTCTATGGGGGTAACAAAAGATGGGACAATGTATAATCCCAAATTTGGGATTATACATTGTCCCATCTTTTGTTGCCCCCATAGAGTGCAATAGTGGGTTTCTTCTCTATCTTGGATTATTATCCAGACTAGATTTTTGTGCTCCTATATCCTATATTCCATATGCACCATGGGATTTTATTTTAATTGTGGTATTTTTGGACAGCGATAAGCATTTCTCTGTGTTTTGTATCTGTCTTAATATATAAAATCGAATGGTTGGTACTAGCTGCGGTGAATCTGATTGGTCCTCAGCCTCTGGCCAATCAGATTGGTGGGTCTGACGTCACCCAACTGCCACTCTCTTCCCCCTCGGCGCCACACAGACACACACACACACCTATGTCTCCGGCGCTCATCTCTCCCCTCCCGGCACCCATCTCTCCCCTCCCTCCGCTCACCTCTCCCTCCCTCCCTCCGCTCACCTCTCCCTCCCGGCGCTCCGCTCATCTTCATCCCCGGCGGGGGAACAGGCAGTAGCCAGGCAGGCTGCCTCGCGGCGCCTAAGATGGCGGCGCCCGGAAGGACTCCCTTCCTCCCTCACGGCGCCTAAGATGGCGGCGCCCGGAAGGACCCCCTTCCTCCCTCGCGGCGCCGAGTGAGAAGATGGCAGCGCCCGGAAGTAGAGGTTGGTGTCACAGCCTCCCCCCCGGAGTGCCTCCCTGACCCCCGGTCTCACCTGCGCGCAGCTCCACTCTCTCCCGGTGCCCGGCTCCCCCCTCCCTCCCTCTAATACCCCCTGTGCGCGCACGCGCCGCCTGATGCACGGCACGTACACGCACGTACAGGCACGCACGCACAGGGACGCATGGCACGCGCCGGCTTCCCTGCCATCTGCGCTCTCCCCGCGCGGTCCCCTCTCCAGCCTTTCCCCCTCCCGACGCCGCTCGCCGGGTGTCGCGCTCGGTTCACACACACACACCCCCCGAAAGGCGGTTACGTCAGGAGGACCCCTGTGTGTGTGACACTGTGTGTGTGTGTGACACTGTGTGTGTCGCCCCCCCTGCCTTTCATGCCCCCCCTGCCTTTCACGCCCCCCCTGCCTTTCACGCCCCTCCCCCTGCCTTTCACGCCCCTCCCCCTGCCTTTCACGCCCCCCCCTGCCTTTCACGCCCCCCCCCCTGCCTTTCACGCCCCCCCTGCCTTTCACACTTCCCCCCTGCCTTTCACGCCCCCCCCCCGTCTTTCACGCCCCCCCCGTCGTTCACGCCCCCCCCCCATGTCTTTCACGCCCCCCCCTGTCTTTCACGCCCCCCCCCTGTCTTTCTCGCCCCCCCCATCTTTCACGCCCCTCCCCTGCCTTTCACGCCCCCCCCTTGCTTCCGGGCAACGCCGGGTATATCAGCTAGTACTTAATATTCAAGCCTGAATATGAAATATGACAGATTGGATATCAGAGATTATACATTAAAAAAAAACTGGTTTTAGTATCATTTGATTCGTATAATCGCGATTGTTACAAATATGTGTTATTCTCACTAATTGCTGTCAGGCCCAGGATATTTCACACGTAATAAATTTACACACTCTTGGCACTGTCGTGCTAGCCATGCCCACTGATATTCTACAGGTCACAAAGGCAGCTCTTTCAAGTTCCATTTAAATTGTTTCCGTTTATTATAGTGTCAGGACAGCCATATTTCAATCCACCCGCTTACAAAACCAGATATCCCGTATCCCTAGATCAGCACATAAAACTAGGCTTGGAGAGCGGGTTTGTCCTGCCATAAAACAATGAATGTATGTTTAAGACAATTCGTAACCAACATTAACCTCTCGTGTTCTAGATTGAATAAAATACAAAATATCTCATGATATAAATATATAACTTATAACTATTCATTTATAATAATACTAATTAGGGCATGTTAGCAATATGCGTTCATTCATCATGGTATGTCTGATTCGAGGTTAGATGGGAATTATTTGTTGGTGGTGCAGCAGGCGATGCCTGCAGGAGTCTACAAAAGAAATTGGCTGGTTTTGGATAGACACACTTAATAACACCGATTCATCCGTGTCCGACGCTTCCCTGCTTGGACCTGCTCCACTCCTCCCAGTTTATCCATGCTCCAAAATGCTGCTAATTTTGAATAAACTGGCAGCAAGGCTCTCTGTTGCTGTGGTTTGTCTCACCTGGTATTCTAGGTACATCTGCCGCATAGCCGTGCTGTCTGCCAGTTGTTTCTTAATGTCTTTGACATCTTGTGCCACAGCTTGTTTAATTTCAAGGCGTTCCTGGTGACACACAGTTTGCTGGTCTAAAAAATGTTCTTCTGCCTCATCTATCGAATAACTTCAGTGTCCATCTCATGCTCTAACCATGTCTTGTTGTGGAATATAAGGCCATTATTCCTTCAGGTGTGCAAAGTTTGATGTTGTACAAACTGAAATTGTAATGTGAGTTTGAGACTTAAAAACCATGGCACATACTTTATTCAAGATTTTTAAAAGATGTGTGTTTAAAGCTTCTTATTCAAATAATGTTGTGTTCCCATGAGCATGACACTGACAATTAAGGCTACTCATGTCAATAGCTATATATGTTATTGTTTTCTTAATAAGTGAACAACACTGTCTGTAACCGTACCTTGCAATTTTGTCACTCACTCTCTTCCTGACACAATCTTATTGCATCTTAAAAATGTATCATGTATTACTACTACATCCTGTGCAGTAGCAATATTTTCTTTTTATCCATTGTACACATTATGTAAAACGTGTTTCTACAATTTCAATGCTAATAACATAGCTATTTTCTATATATTTTTCAGAGTGGTTCAGAAATGTGTATGTATATATATATATATAGAAAAATAATGAATGACAGTGTATCCAGGCCCTTACAAAGCTGCATAATTCCCAAGCAAGAATACAAGTAAATAAGAAGCTAGAAAGAGTCCATATTTAAGAAGGTACTGTCTTCCCAGATGGTCATTTTTAAAATAATATATATATACACAGCAACTTGCATGATACAGACACTAAGCGACAGAAAAAGAAAGATATTTTATGCTCATGTACAAGAACACATTCCCGGTTTTAATGTTTCAATTATTCAGTGCGTTGTCTAAGGCTGTAAAGCAGTTTCTGTTATACAATAAACTGCTGAGGTTCTCAATTTTACAACTGTAGGATCAAGCCATCCCAATTTAATTTATTGAACAGAATTCAATTTTGATGTCATTAATTTAATTAGCCCCAGAGAAACTCTAACGTTTAACTGTTGAGAGGTGTTTTGTTTTTGTGTATAACGAGAGATCAGACTAAAGGCATATATTCTTATTACGGAACAATGGCATTACCCCAGCTAAATGTAACACAGCTATGCAAGAAAGAGTTGTTGGCTAAACTCTAGGCAGAAGTAAAGAAATGGTTAACAACTATGTTTATTCACTAAAAGTACATATTATTGGTAATGGCAGAAGATCATGTGACCAAGTAGTCACTAGATACAATTGGTGCCCTGCTAGAGCGAGGGCAGGGCTCAAAAAGGGGTGTGCCAGAGCCGGTTTCAGAAGAGGAAGGGGATGTGACTTTATAAAAAAGTTGCTATAGAAACAAAAAATGAATGCTGTATACATAATAAATGTCATTCAGAGTTGTTTAAAAAAATTCTACAAGTATTTTCTCATAGTACAGAACTGATTGTTTTTTTTAATGCACATGTAGATATTACTAGATCTGCGCTATAAAGGGCCTTATTCACTGAACTGCAATAGCAGTTAAACATTCAATAGCAAAATTGACATAATTATGCAATACATAACCACCATGGTTTACTCAGTGGGGTTTCAATTACACTATTTTGTGTGGTCCAACATTTTTAATACAGAATTGAAACCAAACCAAGGAAACTTAATGTCTTGTATATATTGTAATTTATTTATAAAGCTCCCACATATTCCACAGCACGGTACAATGGGGGAATGACATACTGTACAACAAACAGAATGACACAAAATAAGAACGAATTAACTCAGACTGATTCAATAGGGACCGAGGGAATTGTTGATGGTTTTGTATATCAGATATACAGTAGGATTTCCAATTGTATTCTAGAGGATATGGGAAGTCAGTGTAAAGGTTTGCTTAGTCGAGTGTCAGATGAAGAGCTGTGAGTTAGGTAGATTCATCTGGCAGCAGATGTCCTCTTGGAGAGACCAAACGAGGTTAATGAGAAGTTTGGAGGCATTGGGGTTGTCATAAGGGATGTTACAGTCTCCCAGCATGAGAATATGAGTGCCAGGACAGAAGAAGTGAGGAGATCAGGCAGGGAAGGTATCAAGACATTCAAAAACTGGTCCAGGGGGAGAACAGAGGAAGATGGGAGAAAAAGAGATGGACAGTGTGAACTCCAAAGAATGAGAGGGAGGTAAACGGGGATATGATTTCAAATGTGCAGCATAGAGACAGTAGGATTCCTACTCTGCCTCTGTCTGTTTCCTGTTCTGGGGGTGAGGCTAAAGGAAAGAGAGAGTAGCACGTGAGGCTAAATCATAAGACAGAGTAGCATGGGAGGCGGTGACTGAGGGGCTGAGCCAGGTGTCTAAGGGGCTGAGCTAGGTGTCTAGATTGGTCATCACTTGAGTTTAGGCGCAAAGTTCATCTCTCCTGTCTTGCCTTCAAAACCTTCTGGGCAAGCTAACCGTCTACCTGAACAAGCTCCTAACCCCTACCACATGCAGCACTTATCTGAGATCTGACTCCAGAAGACTGTTCATGGTCCCAAGGTTCAACAAAGTATACGGCCGCTCCTCCTCCTCTTACCGTGCACCCCAAAACTGGAACAACCTACCAGAGACTCTCACATCCACCACCAGTTTAAGTTCTTTCAAAACTAAAGCTGTCTCATATTTTAATCTGGTCTGTAACTCTTACATATGCCTATAAAATATATATGATCTCTAAGGCCCCGGGTATGGTCAGCGCGTAACCAGTGAGCCCCTACAGCCGCAATGAGAGCGGCTTTAGTAGGGGCTCCCCTATGCTTCCGCGCGCTTGCGGAAGCATAGGTCTTAGGTAAATTTTAAATTGAAGCGCTTGCCGGAGCGCAGGGCCAGTCACGTGAGCGGTTCACCCAATGAGGGCGAACCAGCTCCGTGACGTCACTGGCCCGCCCGCCGACACGCCCCCGGACGGCGCGCTGTCTAAGGCCAGGGAAAGCACTCGCTTTCCCTCAGCCTCAGCGCGCCTCCGCCAGCAAGCAATAACCCTGGACGAGGCCTTACAGTGCATGCAATGTCCTGTACTGTATATAATGTATACCCTCTTCACTTATGTAACTATGTATTGTAACCATGTATTATTTGTCATCGTTATTCTACACCCAGAGCATACTTGAAAACGAGAGGCAACTCTCAATGTATTACTTCCTGGTAAAACATTTTATAAATAAATAAGTCTGAGGGGCGTGAGCCAGGTGTGTGAGGGGCGTGAGCCAGGTGTGTGAGGGGCGTGAACCAGGTGTGTGAGGAGCGTGAGCCAGGTGTGTGAGAGGCGTGAGCCAGGTGTGTGAGAGGCGTGAGCCAGGTGTGTGAGGAGCGTGAGCGAGGTGTGTGAGGAGCGTGAGCCAGGTGTGTGAGGAGCGTGAGCCAGGTGTGTGAGGGGCGTGAGCCAGATGTGTGAGAGGCGTGAGCCAGGTGTGTGAGGGGCGTGAGCCAGGTGTCTGCAATGGCTAGGAGGTTGGAAATGAATGAATCATGGATTTGTTTAAGTTTATTTATATAATATTTTTCATTCCCAAAGGGTTTGACAATTATATTTGAAAGAAATTCATGGAGCCACCTCTGACATAGAATAAGGGCACCAAACTATAAATTACCAACAGACAAGTCAAATAAAAAGGAAAAAAAATTCACAAATATTTCATTTTGAAAAGTCCACGACGCACAAAGATTAATCCAAATTAAAACAGCATTTGAAACATTTAACCTCCCTTGCAATGTTTTTGACTGCTTTGCTGTAAGGGAAGATTTACAGTAATTGTATTTGTATTATACTGTGTGCCTATTCATTTTTCAGAAACTAATAATCCGAGTAATGGAATCCATTTACAAACATGAAACTAACACATTTATTATAGATATTTATTTCTTAGATTATTCACTTAGTAATAGTCAGCTGCAACCAGGTAACTTGCATTAATTAATCTATGCCATTAACCACATTGGATAGGAGCTCTTACTTATGCGCTCCAGCAGCCTTGTTCCCAGCAGTCTAAACCACATTTGTTTCCTTTGCTGGAAGACAGAGCTTAAGCTTTACAAATGTACTTGTTTGTTGCACTCAAGCGAGACTGAATAGGAGAAACAAGAGTTGGAACAGAAAAGACAAATGCTTTCATGCATGAGCAGCCAAATGTTTTTTTTCCCCCACTAATAGCTCATAGCAATTCACATTGTACAAGGCAGACTTATGTTGCCTAGCGATGTAATGTGTTGGGTGCTTCCATGTTGATACATTTTAGTCATGCGCACCAAAGACACGCTTGCTGCTTGCAAGGATATTTACTGCCTTCTATTTTCCTGAAGTTCACTTCCGAGGGAGCTGTTTTCTTGCACGTTCTTTGTCTCTCTCTTAGGCCTCGGACACGCTTACCGCTGGCGTGCTGAGGCGCGCTGAGGCTCAGGGAAAGCGGGTGCTTTCCCTGGCCTTGCGGTTGCTTACCGCAAGCGCTCTCAGCAGCCGTCAGGGGGCGGTCCGGGGGCGGGCGCTTCACTGGCCGGGGGCGAGCCAGTGACGTCACGGAGCTGGTTCGCTCTCATTGGGCGAACCGCTCACGTGACCGGTCTGTCTCGCCGGCAATCGGGGGAATTTAAAATTCACCTAAGACCTGCGCTTCCGCAAGCGCGCGGAAGCGCAGGTGAGCCCCTACTAAAGCCGCTCTAATTGCGGCTGTAGGGGCACAGTGCTGAGCGGGAGCGCGCGTCAGCACGCTTCCGCCAGCAAGCGCCAAACATGGCCAAGGCCTTACAGTATCACAAACTAAAAAAAAGAGTATCTTTGTAAGATTTTTTTTCTTCTAATCTCTTCTGTTCTTTTCAGGAAAACTAACAAATTTTCCATAAGACACTTATCATTGTATCAAATGACGACAGAATTCAGATGTAACCTAACCTGCCATTAGAAACCAGAAAAGAATGAGAGGCTAAGCCCACACGGACTCACAGGGCTGATGCGAGACGTAACATTGCCATTCCATGTGTAACGGGTTTTCTGGACTAGCCTGAAACACCCAATCTCATATTGGCCCCTGTGGTCTAACCAGTCCCCATTACAGTGTGATGTCTGGTGGTGCACCTGTTGGCAACAGGACTCCTGAGTCTCCCGCATGATGTTGTGTTGGGGATTGCCAACCCAGACAGGCAGCTGAGGTAGTGTGCTCGAGTCCTACCTAGATCCAGAGCAGCGCCTCCACCTCATCAGGATCCCAGCTTGAGCTTGTGGATGGTCCTGGTGAGGAACTCCTCTGTGGTGCTTCTCTTGGTGCAATTACTCCACACTTACACACGAGAGTATATTTCAACAGGGTCATCTTTATTAGTACGGTGGGCCAGCTGCCCTCCACAATGGGTGAATTTAGCCCTCCATTGTTCACCGTACTTCCATTTGAAAGGTATAGTCCTCCTAATGTAGGGATTCCCTATCCCCGCAGGGATATCTCCCTGTGACCAGGTCCCTGGTCACAGTTCCAAACACTGTCCTTCCAACAGCTTCTTAACTCCTCTATAACTCAGCAAACACACTCTTACTCTAACTTTTGATCAGTGTTGTGCCTTATGTATCCTCTGGGGGCTGACACAACTCTGACATCACTAATCATAGAGTCAGAGCCTGTGACCATTCCCATCCATACATAGGGCACCTCACCAGGGTGTGAGGGCAAACCTCCATGATTACTGCTGGCATGCCCATAACTTACCAGGCCTTACTGTCAGCAGGAGAGATGACTGCAGCCATTTTACAGCATGGCTACACATGTTTAGGCATTTCTTCCTTCTGAGAGGAGACAAACATACCAATGTAATAATAGATCAGAGCTCTAAGGCTATATTGGAGCAAAACTGATGCAAAGCAGCATCTGGTGCCTCTTAGATTCACTGTATCAAGTTTTATACTCCAATATTTGCCCAGCTTCTAATTTGGAGAAGGAGGAGTTATGAAGGAGTTACATCATGCACAGATTCTAATGAAAAGTAAGGCAGAGACCTTAGCATAGGGACGTCGCCCACATAAGGGCTGCTGTGCCTCTAGGAGGAGCATGCTGTTGCTGGCTCTCCTCCCCCCCCCCCCCCCTCCTCACCACGAGGTTTGTTTGGTTTGCGCACACTAACGGTGGGAGGGGGTACTCGCGCTGGCTATTTAAACCCTGTGCTGGCTGGAGCTCCTCATTGATTTTGTTTTTCCCACCCATCCCATTGGGAATATAAGGTTGTGTTCTGTCTAACCAGATCTTATTAATCTGTTATCAGATCCATCGTCACAGCTTCGGCGGAACTGTCAGGCCAGTCATCGTAGGGACACCGTAAATACCCGAAATGGGGCTCCGCCCGATGCGGATGGGCCCCAGATAGCGGTCCCTTCCCCCCCCCCCCCAAGGCGCAGGCTTTCGGGCGCTGTAACCCTGGCACCAATTGTAGGAAGCTGGGCTCTATCCTGTGCTGGTAGGCCCAGGCGAACATGATAAGGGGACCTAGGGTGAGCAGATGACGGGGCGGTCGGGAGTGTCTCCCGCCAGACGGTAGATTAGGGCGGTTGGAGAAGTGCTCACGTCAGAAGATACCGAAAATAGGGTTGACAAATGACTAAGCGAATGGCTGACAGTTATTTTCTAGTATTGTTAAAGCAATAAAGCTGTGACCAATTTTTACTTCCACAAAACTGTGTCATCTCAGTTTGTTAGATGGGGTGTAAGTAAACCACCCGGTGGGCACACCAAGCCTTTATGTACTGTATCAATTTGTGTGTATCTGGGCATCACTTTTACTCTTCAATCTGAATCAAACAATCTTCCTAGTTTAATATGGTGTAATTTTCTGGCTTCTAATAACCGGGATCAGTTACCACAACACATACACAGAAAAATGTTGCCGTTAGTGGAAACACTTTTTTTCTGCGCTGAGATGTGGAACCCTAAAACTGTAAATTACAAGACGTCTAAAAATAGAAAAACTGTACCACAATACTGAAAATCTTCTTTTCCTGAGGGTATAAATTAACCCTATTTTTACGGTGTATAGGGTATCCTAGATAAACACTACCGTTATTGTACAGTACACATCTAGGAGTAAATTCACTCAAATCTGATAGCGTGCTTGGTAACTGCCTTGGACTTGAATGGCACATATCACCCGTTTGTAGTGTAATGGGTCATATCAGTTTCATTAATCTACCAAAGATTGTGTTACTTATTGCTCCCATATTACTAGTGCAATTAAGTCATAGCTACCTAGGCCGCTTATTCAATATGCTGTAAAGCCACCTATTGAGCTGGAGTTCATTCATTTGAATGCAAACTCAACATATTAATATTAAAATAAACTAAAAAAAGTTTTACTAAAAAGTAATATTTTGGTAACAGGCCTCCCTGCATCAAAACGTTCTTCTTTGCAATTTATCCAAAATTATGCTGCTAGAATAATTTCTCCTCATCTCCTCCTTAAATCCCTCTCCTGGCTTCCCATCAAGTTTTCGGATCACCTACAACGTTCTCCTCCTTATCTTCAAGGCTCTACACTGATCTGCTCCTTCCTACATTTCAGCGTTGATCTCTTGTTATGTCCCCTGCTCGTCTCTTTTCTACCTCTTTCACCTTAAACCTTTCCCCCTTGCTGCTCCTTACCTGTGGAACTCCCTCGACCTCTCGATATCGGCCAGCAACTTTTTCTCCCTATCTGTAAGTCAAACCTCTTAAAGAAGCATTTCAATAACCTGGACTCATGACTATTGCCCCACACCCACAGTCACTCCTACCAACCGTTGTGGCCAAGCACCGCCATCTACTGCACTTACCCCTCACCTGCTCTCTCTGCAAGTCTCCCAACTTATATAGCCACTTAGATTGTAAGCTCTCTGGGGGAGAAATTTCCTTTTTCTATTGTTGATTTCCATCTTTAAAAGAGCAATCCAAGCCGACAATCTATTTTTCAATTTGTATATAGCATTTAAGTAGGGGGTCTCCAGAGCTGAGCCCCTTTAATTTAGTTTGAGGCCAGATATCAAATGTGGCTAAACTGATAGCATAATAGAACAACAGTTGAGTCTAAATATAGGGAAATAGGTTCCTGGACAAAACAGAATAAAAGCTACTATATACCCAGTGCACACAAATAATATATTACAATAGGTGACGGCTAGGCATTAGAGTTGACAGCCAGATGAATAGTTACTCAGTTATGCCCAGTACAAGCATTTAATCTTCCCTTCAATTTGTCATCAACCTTGTCAGCCATTGAACTAAAACTCTACAGGAGAAATGACTGCAAGACCTCACAAATCCAGCTCGCAGTAAAAGGTTTAGCTTTAATAACATTCCTGCAGAGAGCATGTGTACGGGTCAGTGTTGGACATAAGCAGTGGGTACACGCAAATCTGATGTGGTACTTAATGACTGCTTTCCTATGACAAATATTTTGATTAATAAAAATAAAATCTTCATAAATTACAAACTATTTTCTAGGTGCTGTAGTCTGGTTCTACTAAAAGGTTAAGGATACAGCTACAATAATGTTAAATGTGAAAATAATAAATCATCTAACTGGACAGACTTAAATGCTAGAACTACCTGCCCTTGCAGCACCAACGTGATTAATTCACAAAAGTAACTTTGCATTCTCATTGGACGCTGTATTATCCAGGGCATCCAGTTACATAGGAGATGAAGTTGAAAAAACACGTCCATCAAGTTCAATCTGTGTTAAATTTAGATGACAGATACTTTATCCTATATTTGTATTAAAGTACTGTATATTGATCCAGAGGAAGGCAACCAAAAAAAACCCAGTGACACATTATCTAAAAAAGAAAAAGAAATTCCTTCCTGACTACAAGAAATGGCAATTAGATTTCTCCCTGGATCAACATCTGTCCCATGTTTACTTATTTGGTATGTTCCTTTCTACCTTTTCTTTCTAAGATGATGGCCAACCTTTTCTTAAAGATATTCATTGTCATCACAGTTTCCATGGGGTAATGAATTCCACATTTTACCTGCCCTTACTGTAAATAATCCTTTCATCAAGTCTTAATTGATGACCCCATGTCGTTCGTACTGTCCTTGGGGTGAATAGTTATTATGAAAGTTCCTCGTATTGACCCTCAAGATATTTGTATATAGTTATATCCCCTCTTAGACACATCTTTTTCTATTGTAAACAAATCTAATTTAGCTAGCCTTTCCTCATAAGTCAGACTTTCCATCCCCTTTATCAATTTGGTGTACTCCATATTCAAGGTGTGGTCTTGCTAAGGATTTATACAGTGGCAAAATTATGCTTTCTTCCGTTCCATCCATATCCCATTTTATGCAAGATAATAACTTATTTGCCTTTGCAGCTACAGCCTGACATTGAGCATTATTGATAAACCAGCTGAATACAAGCACTAATAAATCCTTCTCCATCAATGATAAACCTAATTTTGTCCCATTTAATTTGTAAATTGCCTGTTTATTCTTGCTTCCCAAATGCATAACCTTACATGTATCTGTATTAAACCTCATCTGCCATCTACCTGCATAATTTTCCAGTTTATCTAAGTCTTTCTGTTGAGAAATTATATCCTACTCTAATTTACTACCTTACATAATTTAGTGTCATCAGCAAAGATCTCTGATTTATTATAGAAAAACTATGCACTTAACACACAAAAATCTGAGAGTGTACAACATTCAGAGCCCCAAAGAATTACTTATTAAAGAATTGTTTAATTGCAGTGCTTCAGTTTACAGCAAAGAATTACTTATTAAAGAATTGTTTAATTGCAGTGCTTCAGTTTACAGAAAAAGATAATTACAAGAACATACATTTACAATAAATGCAGAACAATTTCTTAAAATAATAGGATTACCATATGCCATAGGTTTCCCCCCAGAGAGGTCACTGGCGTAGAAATATGAAAAATCATGTGTTTGGTCCAAAATACACCCCTGTTGAATTCTCATTTCATAACTCCAGGGCCAGCCCTACATACCATTATTTTCCCATTAATACAATGTAAGCCCGCCCCTGTCGTAAATCAGCTGCCAGGTTGACGTTTTTACGACGGAGGGAAAAAAACTTTTGACATTTAAAAAGTTTTGCCTCTATATATAAGCGCACTCATAACTTCCCTTCTCTAATACTTGGACACACGAGTGATTGTGGCGACTCAGGAGATTCCTTCCACTCCTTGTCCCTCTCTCCCATCTCCTGTTACCCTTTCTACTCCTTCCCACTCCTCTCCTTCATCTTCTACCTCTCTCCCCTTGCCGCAGCGCGTTCCCCGCAGGTCTCGCATTCCCACACGCTCCCTGAGTCCCTGCTTTGATCCTCCCCGCTCCCTCTCCCCCGCGGTAGCTGCTTTACCTTCCCCTGTGGTGCCATCCGTCCCGTTGCCTCCTCCTTGCGTGGAGCCCGCGGCGCGGCATTCCGCACGCCTGGTGACGCGTCCGGTGCGTGCGCTCCCTCAGCCCACGGAGGGCGCGTGCACACGCTCCGCCAATACCTCCCCGGGATCATCTGCTTTTTCCTCCCTGCCGCTGCATGCCATCTCGCGGTCATGTGTCGCACGCGCGCCCCCCTTCTCTGGGCTCCGTCCTCCTCCTGCAGTCTTCCCCTGCTCCATGCGGTCCCTCTCTGTGTTGCAACCTTACAGGGGGCGCGCGCACAGGCTCTTCTTATCCTGTTCCCCATGTCTCCGCCTCCCAAGCCTTACAGGCCATTCCCCTGACTGCCCCTTCTGTCTCCTCCTCTTCTCTCCCTGTCCTATCCCTGTCGTCTCCCACTTCTCTCTCTACTCCTCCCCTTTCTCCTATTGGTATGCCCTCCTTTATAACCCCTGTCTGTCCACTTCTTCCCCGCTCTTCATAGTTCCTGTTTCCCTGTGTGTACCTGACCTATGCTGTGCTCCCTCTGTGTTCCTGTGATTTCCTGCTCCTGTGTTACCTTGGATTTCCCTGGCTTTGACCCCTGCTTGCCCTGGACTACTCTGCTCTCTGGTATCCCTTTGAACCCTGCTACGCATACGACTCCGCTTACCTCTGGCTTCCTAGGACCTGGCTTATACTCTGACGATTCTAACCTCTGGACTCCTGAACATTGGCACACGGACACGACTATTCTTACGGACATCCCCAAGCGTTGCAAGTATATACTAACAACTCTTCCAACAGGCCCAGCAACGCCATACCACACTCCGGGCTTGCTCCCACTGCTGTGGGTGTGTGGTATTATACCGTTCCCACCTCAGTACTGGGGTTTAGCCAGGTCTGCGGGCATACAGGCGTGACAGTGATAAACACACAGATACCCAGCAAGCTCTCAGAAACCAACCAAAATTACCACAAAATATATATGTATACAAGTGTTAAAAGGAGTGCTACTGGGCGTGGCTAATTGTATAAAACAAGAAACAAAGAAGTCCAGAGCAACATCCAATGTGACAAAAATACACAGTGTAATACCTATATATCTCTTGAAAAATGGTCATTTAGTTAACCATTTGGCCAAAGCGTATAAGCCTGCGAACTGGGTAGTCAAGAGTGATGTGATTTACCTTTAAGAGTCGTCCAGTCCCCACAGCGGGGTATCAGTGTAGGTGTTGTGTCGTGGCAGAGACTTTGTTATGTGAAAGGTCACGTAGGATTGTTGGGTGATGAGAAAAGATTTAGCAACTGTTACAAAGCTTTGTCAGTAAGACTTTGTAAAGAAACATCCAGATGTGATTCAAAGGCAGAACATGCTGTGGAAAGGAATCCAAACCAAATTAGAGAAGGTATTTAATCTGCCTACGGAAGATCTGAGGCCTAACCACAAAATAAAATAATTAGCTATTATTGCATAGAGAAAAAAAATCGTTGGAAGGTCAGCTGAAATTACATATAATTCCCTGACAAAAAAATTCAGACTGTATAAAAAAATGTTTTTTCCTGTTTTCTAATTCAAACATTCATAAAGGTTATTAAATGTGTGTTATTATGCTATAGATCAGTGTTTTTGAAGCAGGGTTCATAGGAAGATGTGTTATCAGCTCAGCCCATGAAAATCCCTGGGGACCGACTGGTAAATGTAGCCCGGACAAAGGTCAAGGAGAACCATGAGCAGCTAGGGAAGGAATTACAGAGGAAGAAGGAGCAGAGCAAAGCGAGTCCTGCTTCCAGCACAGCGGTTCCGACAGACATCTGCATTATAGAGCAGCCTATGAGTGATGAGTAAACCATGGATAAATCTACCTGTGACAGTATGAACAATGGGATGGTCAACAGTATGAACAATGGGATGGTCAATCGAATTCACAGGGAGGAGAGCTCACGGGAACCTGTGAACGGCCACACTGCAAAAGGAGACGGGGATGCTGTAGCACAAGAACTGAAAGTGTTTGTGGCAGCGACCTTTAAGATAACAGCATGACAGTGGGTGGGTGGGTGAATGACAGTGGGTGGGTGAAGGACAGTGGATGGGTGAATGACAGTGGGTGGGTGGGTGGGTGAATGACAGTGGGTGGGTGGATGACAGTGAATGAATGACGGTGGGTGGGTGAATGAATGACAGTGGGTGGGTGAATGAATGACAGTGGGTTGGGTGAATGAATGACAGTGGGTTGGGTGAATGAATGACAGTTGAATGAATGACACTGGGCGAACGAATGACAGTGGGTGGGTGGGTAGGCGAACGAATGACAGTGGGTGGGTGGGTGGGCGAACGAATGACAGTGGGTGGGTGGGCGAACGAATGACAGTGGGTGGGTGGGCAAATGACGGTGGGTGGGTGAATGACGGTGGGTGGTTGAATGACGGTTTGAATGACAGTGGGTGGGTGGGCGGTTGAATGACAGTGACTGGGTGGGTGGGAGAGTGTGACTGGGTGACAGTGACAAGGTGTGACAGTGACTTGACAGTGACTGGGTGGGAGAGAGTGACTGGGTGACAGTGATTGGGTGGGAGACAGTGACTGGGTGTCTGGGTGACAGTGACTGCGTGGGAGAGAGTGACAGGGTGAGTGACAGTTACAGGGTGAGTGTCAGTCAGTGACTGGGTGGGTGACAGTCAGTGACTGGGTGGGTGATAGTCAGTGACTGGGTGGGTGACAGACAGTGACTGGGTGACAGACAGTGACTGGGTGGGTGACAGACAGTGACTGGGTGACAGACAGTGACTGGGTGGGTGACAGTGACTGGGTGGGTGACAGTGACTGGGTGGGTGACAGTGCCTGGGTGGGTGGGAGACAGTGACTGGGTGACGGGTGACAGAGTGGTGACTGTGACAGGTGACAGTGACTGTGACTCTACATGACGGTGGGGTGACTTCCTCCTGCCCCGATATCCGGCCAGTTTTTTAAGTTTTTTTAATGTATTTAAATAACTGGCGCTGACCCATGGGGCCCGGACGCCAGTGCCTTTGTCCCCCTGTTGGCGCACTGCTACCACCATACCTCTAACTCCTACTGCCCCTCAACACGTGGAACAGCTGTGTGGCTAGACCAGATCACCCCTACGCAACATCCTCCACCCCCAACCGTAATGGCTTCAGCTGTCAGCTAGGCCTATCTAACCTGAGCCACACCTTACTCCAACAATACGCCGCCTTACTTCTTGTTTCATCATGTCCTCATTCACCCTAGACTTTAAATTCTCACGAGCAGGGCCTCTTCCTATTTGTATCTGTTTGTGCAGGTTTGTCCTCCCTGTATGTACTGTTTGTGCAGGTTTGTCCTGTATGTAACAGTTCATGTTTTTGTACGTACTCTGTACCAATTGTACGCGCTGCGGAATATGTAGGCACTTCACAAATAAATGATAATAATAATTAAACCTATATCTTTGCAACGCTAATTGTTCTTTAAGTCGGTATCATTTGAACTACATGTACTGTACATACATTTAACAGCATGCCATCTTTATAAACACGTGCTAAACAATACCTGTGACTTTAGACTTTAGATTAGCTTCTGATTAAACCTCACACTGACCTCCTATTCACTATAACCTGACAAGAACGCGCATGGACACAGATATATGTGAAACTACTGTTGCTATGATCGAGCTATTATTTTTTTTAGTGAACAAAATGTGACAATACTATGTTTAGTGCTTAATCAATGTGAAACAGTGCACGGTGATAAATGGAATATTATAAATGTGAAGTGAAGCTGCCTGGATCCCTAATATGGAGACAATCTCAACATAGTCTCCAGGTGAACTGGATTGATATACAAATAAAAGGTTGAAAACCCTGGCGCTTAAAGTGAACAACAAATGAATAAAGTCCTCAAAGGATATAACCAATCTGAGTCCTTGAGACGAATTGAAGAAAGTCTTTTCTTCTTGTTGAGAACTTAGTCCCCAATGCAATGCCAATCTTCCCCTATTTCAAACGATAGTACTAATTGGAAAGACAAAAGCAGGAACAGGGCATTGCGCAGTATCGTACAGCAAATATTTGCCCTCCCAAGTGGATGTCCCAAATGATGCCTACTTACTAGAAATAAGAAAAATCGCACGGTGGAGAGAAACTGTGTGATGAGCCTTCTGAGTCCAATCTTTTCCACGGTGGCACGAACCCCACGTGACTTCCCTGGTTCAGCTGGATCTCGAAATGGTCTTTTTCACAGTCAGTAATGTTCCTGTCAGATAAAAGCATGAATTGAAGTGTGGCAAAGGCTTGAAACCTCCACACGGCTTCTCACACTCCTTTAGATGTCCCGTGTAGTCCGTACACTCTGTGTGCGTCTCACGTGACTCCGTGTCACCGGCTCAGATTGATGACGTCACTGTCTCTGTTCCTGTGACGGACTAATAACCTGACCGGCACTTCAGATTGGCTCCTTATTTTTTTAATAAATTATCAATGTATTATATAATCTATAGCAGTGGTTTCCAACTTTTTGGGGTTAAGGAACCCTACAGTATGTGAAATTTTGAGTAACCCCAACCCGCTCTAAAGTCGCGTCTCAGATCAGATGCACTGTAAGGAACCCCAAACCTCTCTATGCAATAATAGCTAATTATTTTATTTCTGTAGGAATTAAACACTTGTGCCAGCACTGCTAGAAACAAGACAGGTGTGTTAAAAAAAAAGGTTTAATATTTCTGAATAACAATTAGTAAGCTTTAGTCGGTTTGAAAAGGTACAAGACATATAATAATATTTTATATGGCTTCTAAAAAAGAAATGCAAAAAAAAAGAGCGCTTATGCCTTTATTTATATCCGTAGTTTTAAGGTTACTTAATAACCCGCAACTAATTGAATGCTATTTTATTACATATTAAATTCCTAATAATCGTGCATTAAATAGGAAAATTCGGACATTATTATTAATTTAAGGTTCTCCGATCAACAAGAATTAGAAAATGTACAAGATACTGTATGCCAAGCAAATTAAGGTTTCAGGAAGATAATTCATGAAATTGGAGACTAAAATAATAAGATGGAGAAAAATAGCAGAGCACTAATAGCAATAGCAGAGCAATAAACAAGAGAATAGCATGTCCCAAAGTGGTTAAAAATGAAAAAGATTTATTGGATCAAAGCATGACAAGGGCTGGAGGCCCACACCGTCATGATTCGCGCCCACAGGGCACTTTATCAAGGCTTAAACTGTCTCATACTCACCGGAGCTTTTATGTACTCTCCAGACGCACTGTAACTGCCAATCCGCGCTGGAGCAGGAGAAACTCCCAACAGCATCAGACGTGTGACGTCAGCGCTTCTGATTACATATTGAATGAAATAACTTTTTGAATAAGAAAACTTTATTAACAAACATGCTCCGGTGGGCAAACAAAAACATACAAGACTCACTATAAGACACATAAAAAATGAAATGGGTCTGACTCCGAAATGGAATCAAGACAGGAGGGGGACAAGAGAGCTGGCCACTAGAGCAGACTTAAAAAGTGACCTGAAGACCCTATTTAATGATCTTAAGCCCTTCTTCCAGTCAGAGATAGCGGATCTGAAGAGAGATATTGGCCAGATCGGGGATAGGATAGACGAACTAGAGAGGAAAATGGATGCCACAGCTAAAGCAATGAAGAAGCAGGAGAAGGTTACAGCTTACCTGACTCGTGGAGCAGCAACAAGACGTAGAAAACCGCGACACAAGAAATAATGTCAGGCTACGAGGGATTCCTGGGACAATCACAGATGTGGAGGACTTTGTCTCCCGCTGGCTCAACTCGGTCCAGCCTGAAAAAACGTAGGCAGAGATCCAGCTTGATCGGTGCCATAGGGCACTGAGGGCCAGGCCGCAGGGAGAGGAAGCCCCCAGGGATGTGATAGCCCGCCTAAACTTCTTGAAAACTAAGGAAGTTCTAAGGTGACGAGGAATGTCCCCATCAAAATATTTGATGATGTACAAATACAAGTATTCCAGGACCTGTCCCCAAGTACGCTACACCATAGACGCAGGCTGCAGCAAGTGACCAGAATCCTGAGGGAATATGGCGTCCGTTACCGCTGGACTTTCCCGTATTGATTGCTGGTCTTCAAGGGCGGCCAGGCTGTAGCCATGCGCTCTCTAGAAGAAGGAGTCGAATTCCTCAAAAAGCTAGAAATAAAATCAACTTTCACTCACCTTTCAGAAGATTAACTGATTCCGGAGGCGTCCTGGCGCGATGTGTGGTGATCAACACGAGGCTGTGAGGGTAGCGCAGCTAGCTGAAGTCCTAAAGAGCCAGGATTGCCTGTATCTCCAGCCAATTGACTTTTAAAGGTACATAGTTGATCCTCTACTGTGTGTTCTGGATGTTCAAAGATAGTCTGGAGTCGGAGCCGGGTTTTCGGTGTGTTCCTGAGGAGAAAGAAGAAAGGTTATTACCTATGCAGGGTCAGGGGTTCGCATGGAGGACCCACACGGGAACAAGGATTCCCTGAATTGGTATGATGGCCGAGGATAGCGGAATTGACGTGGTGCAGAGAAGCTGCAGCAGGAGAGAAGCCGGATATTCTCCCCCACATTGGGACAATGAGACGGTCAGTAATGGCGGCACAGATTAGATATGCTGTTTGGAACCAGGGGAGTCCCGGTCGAACGCACGGGGCTTAAGTTGGGCTAGGTGTGCCCCCGGGGTTTATGGATGGGCCTATGGTCAGCAGAACCAGAGGTATGGCTCATGGGGGGATAGGGGTAGGTAGGCCGCATTTTTAAATGGCGGGACCCCGCAAGTCGCGGCAGAAGCGGGACAGACCACTCAAAAGCAAATGTTGGCCGCAGGGTCAGGCAGGAGAGGTCACGGCAATGCGTTCATTTAACAGGAGAGGGTCCCATAAAGGGAAGAAGGAGGAAGGTTAAAGGTAAGGGCGCGGGGGGGGGAGGCTGAGGTTAGGGGGAATGGAGAACGGCTAGGGAGGTTGATTCAAGATAGGAAGGAAGGACAAGGACCCGTAAAGGAGAGGACGGTTAGCACTAGCTGAGATCTAGAGGGGCAAGTATATCGGGGTAGGTGGTATATCTGCAATGGCCATTACAGAGGGGCAATATAGGGGGGGGGAGATATACTTAACGGAGCACCAATACAAAAAGGTTACAATATGTACCAGAAACAGGAACAGCTTACACACAGGAGTGGAGGAGAGATAGGTTCAAGACGGTCTGGGAGAGAGGCAATACCCCTGCTATTAGGGAGGAAAATAGTGGCGAGACTTTGAAAGTTCAAGTTAGGAGCTATATAAGGGCCTAGTTAGGTCCCAGTTAGAAGTAAAGACAAGGTGGGTTCTTTCAGTTGTATTTAAGATTTTGCAGTATTGATGTGGTACGCTTTGGGTAGCTATTGTTGTGTAATAATGTTGAATATGCTCAGTTATGTTGTAAGTAATGTTAAGAGTCACATGCTGGGAGCGGGAGCTGCCCAACTCGGGTTGTCTTCATGCCCCATCCAGTTGGCATTGGGGGGATCCCCCTCAGCAGCAACAATGTCCCCTGGGATGTTGGGCACTTTTGGTGCCTGGATCTCTGGACCCTAGTATATCAGGGTCTGGAGAAGAGACTTTTCCCAGGGGCAGATGGGCTCAGGTCTATATTGACTGATGAGGGCCCAGTGTTTATGTTTCCCTGTTCTTCCCATCTGTTTGGTCCCCCCTTCCGTTCCCCTTCCCTATCCCCTCCCCCAGGTTGGTCGGATTGGTCACGCAAGAGATCAGAGGTTGCCAGTTGCAGAAGGGGCTCCTGTGCGGTCCCGATATGGAGAAAGGTATGACAAGCAGTTCCACACCCACACTCACATGGAGTTAGTAATTATTTCACATAATGTGAAGGGTTTGAACAATCCAGGAAAAAGACGGTTGGCATTATCAGAGGAAGAAGGCAAACGCTATCGTATTACAGGAGACCCACTTTAGTCTTGCCAGTCACCCGAATTACTTTGACAAGCAGTAAAGACAGTGGTAACTCTCCTCTGCTAATGTAAAGAAAAGAGAAGTCGCAATACTGCTCAACAATAGATTTGCATTTGTTACAGAACAAGTCAAAAGAGATAGAGATGGGAGGTTTCTCATATTAGTAGGAAAGCTGCAGGGACAACATCTGACTTTGGCCAACATATATGTCCCTTGCGAACACGATCCCAAATTCTTTGGGGCTTTCTTTGCCACGCTAGTGTTACGCCGATGCTCGCCACAAACCGGGACCGGACCGCGGGGCTGAGGTGGGGTTATATAATCACCGACCTGAGTCCACGCAGACTGATCCGGAGTGCGCAGTTCATAGTCGTACATCGCAGGGTCAGGATTGGAGAAGGCAGCATCGTCGTTAATGAAGCAGGAGTTCGGCAACAGGAAATCAGGAGTGCCCCGCTTCAGCTTAGGAGCGTGAGCGCGGGGGTGGCTTCTGCGCGAGGAGCGGCCTCGGCCCATGACGCCGATCTCAGCAGGAGGAGACAGCAGGCTGGCCGAAGTTCACCGCAGGGCAGCGTCGGGAAGAACCAACGCTTCAGCGCAGAAGTCCAAGGCAGGTCACTGCAAGAGGATCGCAGCAAGCCGCAGGAAAGGAAGGGTAGCCACTGCTAGGAGGCAATGCAGCAGGTACCGGTGCTGGCAACACGCTTCAGCACAGACGTCCCGGGTAGGCCACTGCAGGAGAATAGCAGCAGGCCAGTGATGGCATCAACGCTTCAGCACAGACGTCCAGGGCAGGCCACTGCAAGGAGATAGCAGCAGGCCGCAGGAAAGGAAGGGTAGCCACTGCTAGTAGGGAATGCAGCAGTACCAGTGCTGGCATCAACGCTTCAGCACAGACGTCCAGGATAGGCCACTACAGGAGAATAGCGGCAGGCCACAGGACAGGAAGGGTAGCTACTGCTATGAGGGAATGCAGCAGTTACCAGTGCTGGCATCAACGCTTCAGCACAGACGTCCAGGGTAGGCCACTGCAAGGAGATAGCAGCAGGCCAGTGCTGGCAACAACGCTTCAGCACATACATCCAGGGTAGGCCACTGCAAGGAGATAGCAGCAGGCCAGTGCTGGCAACAACGCTTCAGCACAGACGTCCAGGGTAGGCCACTGCAAGGAGATAGCAGCAGGCCAGTGCTGGCAACAACGCTTCAGCACAGACGTCCAGGACCAGGCCTCTGGATACTCAGGAACTTGGAAGGTAAGAACGCTAGGAGAGAGGCCTGGGGTGGTTTGTGGCAGAGACAGTAACATAGAGGTAGGAATAGTTATGCTCGGCGCTGGTTCAGAGCCAACGCCTAGAATATAAAGGGCGGAGATCCAATCACAGGAGGAGGGTGTGTGAGAATTCCTCCAATGAAGTAGCACAGGGCAGAAGCTGCAATGAGAGGCAGCACCTGTGCCATAGATTGCCAGAGGAAGCCTGCAACTGCACAGGTCTGCAAGGCAAAAGTCAAAGCCAGTAGTGGATTCCTTACAGTACCCCCCCCTTCAGGTGAGACCTCCGGACGAACAAGATCCATCACAGATTTGGGGGACATGGAATTGTTCCTAAACCTCCTTAGGCGAGAGGTGGCGTTGAAAGCCCATAGTTTGTTGGGATTCCTTACAGTACCCCCACCACTGGGTGAAAAGCCTGGGTGAACAGGACCATTCATAGGTCTGGGAGACATTGAGTTGTTCCTGAAGTGTCTCCGGCGAGAATTAGGTCCACAATCCAGATGTACATTGGCGAGTGCCATGAAAGACAGCGGTGGTACTGCAGTTCTTGGTACATGGACAATGGGACCTGAGGGCTCCGGAATGGGAACATCGGAAGGACGGTAGCCAGGTGTCCGGTGCATAGTAATAGTCCAAGAGTACGGGACACAGGACACAGATTGTCGGACAAAAATGGCAGAGGGACCTTCAGAGAAGGCAATGTCTTTGGTGAAATCAGCACGGAGGAAGTTGCGAGAGTCTTTAGCTTCCAAGGAATTCCGGGTGGTGGTTAGCAAGGGAATGGGGCGGGAGGGTTCACTACACACTATTGCAGCGGTACTTTTGATACCAAGCAGGGTTGCTATCCCAAGCAATTTGCGAGAGTCTGTAGCAGTGTGTATGCAACTCATGGTACTGGCAGTTGAAGAAGGATCCGCTTCCTTTGGTTTGTGATCTTTAGAGAGAATCAAATCCGAAATTGTGGCCTTGGCGAAGGACATAATAAGCATGTCTATACCCATAGTGGACCCATAGAGAACAGGAACGGACGCTTCAGGTAAAGCGACGAGGTCCAGTAAGGGTGTCTTCGTCTTAGGGAGAGGCCAATTGCCATACAGATTGGGCACTTTGGGCACGGCACAGAGACCTGCGAGTAAGGAGTCTGTTTGAAAGGTGAGAAAACAGATTTTATCCAAAAAACAAGGCAGGCGGTTAAGCGGTGCATCAACCTTAGGGAAAAAAGTCTTGGGGTTAAAGCTGGGTGCCTCCAACACAGAGAAAGAAGACAGAGAACTAGAGCTTGGCTTCGGAGTGGAGGTCCCAGGTACCCAGGTCTCACATGATACTGTGGGAGAAGCAATGCAAATTGTTACTGTTTTAAACATAGGGTCTTTAACATCGGTAGCTCCAGGCACCTTTTTGAGAGGTAACCCTAGTTTTGGGACAGGACAGTCAATAGCAAGTACCCCAAGTATTGTGGAAGACACAGAGAAAAATAAGTCCATTTTAAAGACGGGATCTTCTGAAAAAAGGGAACGTTCCAAATGCGATACCCCTGAGTTCGTGGTAGTAGACATACTGTACAGTCAGTAGTGGATACCCCGAATACTGTGGGCGAATCAGCGTGAAACAGTATTATTACAGGAATGGGCATCCCAGACTTAAAGTCATTTTTAATCATCCCGGAGGCTGTGGCATGATCCGTGAGAGAAACTGGGGTAAACTCTCCAACAGACACAAGGGACATCTTGCTTGTTACAGAATTGGGTCCCTGAGAATCCCTAGTGAGGGCATCAGACTCCATGGGAGACTTAGTGACAGGGGTTTTGGAACTGATTAAAGGAATGGCAGGTATCACAGATTTACTAGGAGAAATACCTTGCAAAACAGAAATGTTAGTAAAGGTGATAGGCATCACAGATAGGGCAGACAGAAGTAAGCTAGGCAAGGTTGCTTCTATAACAGAAGATTTGGCAGCGGCAAAGCTTAACTCAGCGGCTGCTGGAGAACTTTTAACTACAGTGAGAAGGGACTGCAGTTTTACAAAGTCAGGGATAAAGGGAGTCTCAAACTTGAAAGCCTGATCATTCAAAAAGAAGGGCCCTAACTTTAATGGTACTGAGGGAGCAACAGCAGATACGCTGATCTCAGAAGGGGTCACTTGGAAAGGAGAATAATATGTACTGTTCGCTTTAAACCCTAGGATTTGGGAAAAGGAGAACTCAGACAGTGCAAGTGGGGCAACCACGACTGTGCTGGCCTCTGAAGTGGGTATTTGGGAAAGAGTGTCTGGGACTTCAGAAACGACAACAGATTCCACGAAAAGGGGTCTATGCTCAGAAGCAGGGGTCTCAGCTCTCTGAGTGGCAGACGGGGTGAGTGAAATACCTAGGAGTAGGGATTCTGCGAACAGGTTTAGAGAAACAAACGGCTCCAGAATACTTTTTACTGGAGCCAGTATTATTGCCGAAAGTTCAGGGGGCATAGCCCCGAGAATTTTAGCCGAGTCAGAGGACAAAAGGGGTTGATCCTCTGAGGCTAAGGAGGTGTCCCTGACTGACGAACTAAAGGGATCTACCAAGGAAGGTTCACAGGGCTGACCTGCAGGGGTTAACATAGGAAAAACCCCAAGGGTTAAATTACTCTGTACCTGAGAATCAGAGAAATAGAAGCTAGTCTCCGAGAGTGGGGTCATAGGGGGTTCTGCCTCTTGCCCTAGGAACCTATCATTAGACTGCGGAATACTAGGGTTAGCAGTAGGAACCTCACAGAGCAGACTAGCAGGGGTTAATACAGAAAAAACCTCGGAAACAGAGCTTAGAATTTTTGGTTTAGGAAAAGAGGGCAAACAGGATTCATTCTCTGGTGCTAGGGAAGACACACTGACCTGGGTACTGCAGGGATTTACAGTGGGGAACGCATAAGCCTGACTAGCAGGGGTTAAGACCGAAATAACCTCAGGGACAGAACTTAGGGAGGTTAACTCAGGATTAGGGAGCGTGGCAGCTTCTTCCTTAGCGGGCAGCGACAGAGAAATGGTTTGACCATTCTTAGGAGAGAGAGGTAACCCCACAGGTTTAGTAACAGGACTGGTAGCACAGAGAATCTGCCAAGCAGCAGCATAGCTGGCAAGGAGGGGATCCTGTTCTATTATGTGAGTGTCTAGTGTTGAGGAAAATACATGGAGTGTATCTTGAGACTGAGCCAACATGAGGAGGGCGCTCTGTTCTACTAGATGAATGTCCAGTGATGAGGCCAGGGCATAGATTGCCTCTTGGGCGTCGGCCAGTTCCATAGGGTTCACATTATCCCAGGTTAAAGGGGAATCAGGGGAGCGAATACATTCGGCTAGAGACTGTTTTAAGTTCAGGATACAGTAAGCCTTAATAAAGAGATCACAACGGCATTGTCTTTGCAAAGGGGTTAAACCTTCATAGGTAAACATTTCATCCATCAGGGGTATTACTTCACACAAATACTGGCCTTCATAGTGGGACTGATACGCAGGACGGGACATAACTTCAGTTGGAAAATTGCCATCCCCCGCCACGGCGCGGTCCGGTTTTAACGGGCCGAGCATACTGTTACGCCGATGCTCGCCACAAACCGGGACCGGACCGCGGGGCTGAGGTGGGGTTATATAATCACCGACCTGAGTCCACGCAGACTGATCCGGAGTGCGCAGTTCATAGTCGTACATCGCAGGGTCAGGATTGGAGAAGGCAGCATCGTCGTTAATGAAGCAGGAGTTCGGCAACAGGAAATCAGGAGTGCCCCGCTTCAGCTTAGGAGCGTGAGCGCGGGGGTGGCTTCTGCGCGAGGAGCGGCCTCGGCCCATGACGCCGATCTCAGCAGGAGGAGACAGCAGGCTGGCCGAAGTTCACCGCAGGGCAGCGTCGGGAAGAACCAACGCTTCAGCGCAGAAGTCCAAGGCAGGTCACTGCAAGAGGATCGCAGCAAGCCGCAGGAAAGGAAGGGTAGCCACTGCTAGGAGGCAATGCAGCAGGTACCGGTGCTGGCAACACGCTTCAGCACAGACGTCCCGGGTAGGCCACTGCAGGAGAATAGCAGCAGGCCAGTGATGGCATCAACGCTTCAGCACAGACGTCCAGGGTAGGCCACTGCAAGGAGATAGCAGCAGGCCAGTGCTGGCAACAACGCTTCAGCACAGACATCCAGGGTAGGCCACTGCAAGGAGATAGCAGCAGGCCAGTGCTGGCAACAACGCTTCAGCACAGACGTCCAGGGTAGGCCACTGCAAGGAGATAGCAGCAGGCCAGTGCTGGCAACAACGCTTCAGCACAGACGTCCAGGACCAGGCCTCTGGATACTCAGGAACTTGGAAGGTAAGAACGCTAGGAGAGAGGCCTGGGGTGGTTTGTGGCAGAGACAGTAACATAGAGGTAGGAATAGTTATGCTCGGCGCTGGTTCAGAGCCAACGCCTAGAATATAAAGGGCGGAGATCCAATCACAGGAGGAGGGTGTGTGAGAATTCCTCCAATGAAGTAGCACAGGGCAGAAGCTGCAATGAGAGGCAGCACCTGTGCCATAGATTGCCAGAGGAAGCCTGCAACTGCACAGGTCTGCAAGGCAAAAGTCAAAGCCAGTAGTGGATTCCTTACAGCTAGACAGGATAGCAAAGGGGTACATAATATTAGGGGGAGATTTTAACTTGGTACTGGACTCTGAATTGGATAGTTCGGCTCGGCCTAAAAAAATAAAAAACAAAATCACGGATAAATTTCTCCGTAGTCTAAGAGATAGTCAGCTAACAGACATAGGGAGGAGATCCACCCGAGAGATAATGGTTTTACTTTCTATTCACACCCCCACGACAGCTATAGAAGAATAGACTACTTCTTTGTATCAAACAGACTGGTTCCAAAGATCTCCGAGTCTCGGACCCATGATATTTCATGGTCAGATCACGCACCGGTAGAAATCAGGTGCATACAAATTAATCTAGACAGACCAGGAGCAAATTGGAAGCTGAACAAGTCAATTAATAAAATACCAGAGGTACTCTAGAATCTCAAGGTGGAAATAGAACAATTTTTTAGAATCAATATGGATAGTGTAGAATCGCGGCTGACACTTTGGGAAGCCCATAAGGCAACACTCGGGCTCATCAATATAGCAGCTGGATGCAAAAAACAAAGAGAAGCTAAATTGACCAAGCTAAGGGCAAAACTGCGAGAGATTTCAGACTTGCATAGCCAAACTAGAAAAGCAGATACCCTAAAAGAACTGAAATATGTAAGGATAGAACTAAATGTATTACTTACCTCCCAGGCGGAGCAATCCCTGAGTTGGTCAAAGAGGAATTTAAAAAAAAAAAGCTAATAAGCCAGATACCATACTGGCCCATAAAATCCGAAACAGAATACCCAACTATAATATACATACGATTCGCAGAAAGGATGGCGTCCTGACCTCCAACCCGAAGCTAATCATAGAAGAATTCAAAAATGACTATGAGGATCTGTATAATGGGAAGAAAGTCTCCCACGGAGCTAAAACAGAGGTGGCCTTAAGGGAGTTCTTAAGAGATTCGGATCTCCCGAGTCTGGGTAGGGAGGATAGAGAGAGCATTTGCAGAGGGAGTTCACTATTGAGGAGGTACTAGATGTGATTAAACATCTGAAACCCTTTAAAGCCCTAGGCCCTGATGGTTTTTCCAATCTGTATTATAAAAAATTTGACAAATTAAACGCCCCCCATTTGTTGAGGATGTACAATGCAGTGCTGGCGGGAGCTTCATTCCCTGAGTGAATGCTTCAGGCTTCTATCTCCCTGATACTCAAGGAGGGCAAAGACCTGACAATCTGTACAAGCTACAGGCCAATTTCGTTAATAAATAAGGATATTCATTTTTCCCCCAAATTATTAGCTAACAGGTTGAGTCTTACCCTACCCAGACTGGTCCACCCAGACCAGGTGGGCTTTATAACTAACAGACAGGCAGCAGACAACACCAGGCGTATAATTGATCTGATAGAATTGGCTAACAACAAAAGGGTACCTACCATGGTGTTGAGTTTAGATGCCGAAAAAGCCTTTGATAAGATAGGACCAGTCTATCTTGAAGCCACACTAAGGGCATTCAGGTTCAGGGATAGAATCTTAAAAGTGATCACAGCTCTGTATACTGCGCCATCAGGAAAGGTGGTACATCAGGGATTCCCATCAGAGACCTTCCAAGTTAAGAGCAGCACAAGGCAGGGATGCCCACTCTCGCCATTGCTGTTCGCACTGTGCATGGAACCATTAGCAGCACAGATTAGGAGGAACCTGGACATATCTATACAAATTAATGATCAAACACACAAGATAGCCTTATATGCAGATGAGATCATGCTCATGTTGTCGAGGGCTCTCACCTCGCTGCCCAACCTTTTTAGCTTATTAGGAAAGTTTAATAGAATCTCAGGATTTAAAATCAATCAGTCCAAATCTGAGGCATTAAATGTGAATCTACCTAAAGAAACGGAGAAGCTGATATCCTTAAACTTTAATTGACAACTTGTGTGTGTTTAATTTATTTTAAGCTGTCTCAGCTGTTGGAGGTTAGTGGCTCCTCCTTCCCAGGTTTTAAGCCCGTCCCTCCCCACTTCCCAAGTCAGCAGGTCCTTTTCATTTTACTGGATATAGATCCA